>NC_142117.1:26510000-26795000 GCF_056152115.1 Neolamprologus brichardi
CCAAAAAATATTTGAGAGAAGATATGATTGCCTGCCTTCTGCTTCTTATCAGGGAGGCTGAAAAGTGTTGAATAAAACCAAACTGGACCTCTGGGTAGCTCATTAAAGGATGAAGGGATGAAAGGAAATTAAATAAAAGCCTGTATTTATGGATAATTTCCTTTCTATTTCCCACTTAAAACGCTAATACGGTGTGGTAAATGTGTTGCCTGGCTGCAGATTCATGCTGACAATTACCAAAAGAACCCCAGTAGGTTTAAGGAGTTGGATTTTTTTTTACAATCCAAGGCAAGAACAGATGTGATGTGCCAGTTGCTATGTCAGCACGCAGGCTGATAAATTAACCCAGCAGCAATTAAATTTTACTTCATATAAATAAAAAAAGAAGATCCTTTTGGAGAAAGAAGAAAAGGAAAGAACATTACTAATAAACAGGAAACTGATTATTGTTAAACTGGATACACTGGAAGCATGTATGCAGTGGAACAGCTAAAGAGACATGGGTCCTTTTTCCAGCAGTACTGTGTTTCAGTATCATATTATATATATTTTATACCTTATTGAAAAATTGCCTATTTAAAATTGGATGAGATTGGTGGTATCATATTTATTTCATTTCTGTCAGAAGAGAAGAGAAGAGAAGAGAAGAGAAGAGAAGAGAAGAGAAGAGAAGAGAAATACTTTTGGAGAACAGAGAAGATCTAAAGGACTGGGAGAGTTTCTTCCTGGTGTCTGCTTGCTGTTTCTGCCCCGAAGCTATAAAAAAGGAAGAGGCAGAAACAAAGATGACGGTAGAGAGAAGACAGGGGGAACGTGCTGTGATTCATCATCATCATCATCAGTGCAGGAGAGACACATGAGGAAAAACACATTTTACATGGAAAAGCCATTTCCTCCATGTGGAGGAGATTAGTATCTATACATGCTCCTCCATACCTTCCTCTTCCTTTCATTTTTTGTTCAGTTTCTCTCACAGCAAGAGCTGGATTGTCCATGAAGCACAAGAGTTGTTTAAAATGAATAAAGCGCTAGTGTCATGTCCAAGGTTGGCCAAAATGAGAAAGAAAAACACACAAACCCTGGCACTGCAAGGGGTGGTGGCGGGAGCTGACAGCTTGACGTATTCTGCTTTTAAGTGCCAAGGATTCTCCATATTTTTGACATCAAAAAGGGGCTGCTGTAATAGCCCAGGGACTGTTAGGGCTTCAATTTGGCCATCAAGACTCAATCCACAGCTCTGCCACATTGTATGGTGCTTAACATCCCCTGCCTGATTTTCAAAATGATCCTATTTCTCTTGATGCCACCGACAATCAAGCCCACCTCTTTTACTGAGCTATGGCATGTGGTAATGCTATGTGGTGTGTGTGGTGTCAGTTTCTGAGACATGTTCTCACCAAGGATTGTACTGACAGAACTTGTGAACATCTCAGATATGGTTAGATTTCTATAACAGTGCAGAAGATCCAGATCTTACAGGATGCAGATCTATATGGACTGAGGGCAGTGTTATCCAATCGAGAAATTAAGGGGGTTTTCTGCCCCCTAGTGACACGTACAAAGGGGCATTTTCAGCACCAGGGACAGTTTCCCGCTGCTGCTCCTCATCAACATTTCTCATATAAGCTGACATAAACGCTCAGCAGTTTACAAATTAAAATTAAAATATTGCCCCGAGTGTGATCTGTATTTGAAACGCCAATAAACATCAGCCTAAATACTGCCTAATGAATCCCTCATCCAAATGACAACGCGATTAGGTTCCTTATTCCAGCGTTTGTAGCAGAGTGGGTGATGAAAATTCCCCACAACAAGCGCAGTGGAGATATTACGCTCCAGCCTTCTTGCGATGTAGGCTGGTGCGCACGCGAAGGAATGCGTGCACCGCACTGTCTTCTGTGAGACAGATACACCAAATAACCACAATGTCCAAGTGCTGAAAATGATCACTTACCCCTCTCCAAACTAAGATTTCTGCAAACTTCAAGCTCTGCCATTTAGGACTGAAGTTGATGGTCTCACAAAATCCCTCCATGCGCTTCGGGCATCATTTTATTCCCTAGTTGTGGCGGTTTGAAATGCCAAGATGCCATCAAAAAGTATCTGATTAGTCCATTTCTCCATGATGACTAGACTGTTCACAATAAGCGCGTCATAATCATAAAGTGACACTTGTTTTAAGAATCCAAAAAACAAGCCCCAGAAGCAAACTGCTCCTCAGTACCTGCCTCCCTGTACTGTCTGCAGAGTGGATTCACAAATCACCAAAGCTCACATCCACAGCCTGTGCGCGCACAACCTCTCCTCTCACCAGGCGCATCACAGGAGCAAAACGATAAGCCGATTTCTCACACGCTCGCTGGGTTTGGCGGAGAGTGGATGTTAATGAGCGAGAGCTCAAGACGGGCGTGGAATGAATGAACGTGAATGATAGCGCACAGCGCGTTGGCTTTAGCCACTCGAGTTGGTCATTTGGACATTTTCACCAGTTTTTTGTGTTTTTGTTTTTTGTTTGCCCGACAGCGTGGATCAGCTGCTTGACGACAGTTTAAATTCCCCACCAAAATCAGCTCGTGCAACATCCGTTTGTTTTGTTACAAGCATATTTTTTTGGTCAGTGATTGATCGTAGTCTTAAACGATAAAAACAACAACAACAAAAGCGGCACTATTGCGCAGCGATGCCAGCGCTATGACCCACTTTACATTGCCTGTCTCTTTCCATGCTTACTCCAAGACACAACAGGAAGCAGGCTTCGTGAAATAATAGGAATGCAGTAAACACATTGGGTCATATTGGTTCCCCAGAGAGAGCGACAGAGGCAGACCAAGTCCCGTGTAAACATTAATGAATAGGTAGGGTTTTTTTTAGCGTTTAAATTGCGTGTGAGCGTTTTTTTGTGTGTGTGTCCAGCCGGGAGCGTATCATCCCAGTAGAGTCATTTCCCTAATGAAAGTTTACTCAGTCTGAATCTCATAGATTAGTTTCGTCCACTGGTCCTCGTTAAAGCCATTTCATTTAGGACTGCGAGAGACAATTTCGGAATGACCGAGCAGACACACAGACGCGCAGTGTTCAAATACTGGGATCCAGAGGCAGAGGTTACCAAATCGATTAGTGCTGTCTGAAGAAACAAAAATGCATATCTGAACACCAGTGTCACCCTCAGTTTAGTGTTGCATGACTGTATGTTGTCCATTAGCATTCTGTGTATTAGAAGGTAATTGGTGACTGATTTAAACACAAACTTCTCTTCATTCACACTTGCCTGATCACAGACAGTTAATGGGCCCAGCCCAAAACACCTGGCAGTGTCTAGTTTATATATTATGATCAGACAAAAAACAAAATCAGCCAACTTGATAATTCACAAGGCTGCAAACAACTTGGAAGAAGCAAAAGAGACAGAGTGAAGAAGTGAAAAGGAAAATAAATATGCTCTGACACTAAAGGACAAACATGTCAGGGACATTAATGGAAACATAGAAACTCCAGAAATGATGCAGCAGATATTTCATACAGCTTGTTTGATTTTTCTTTCTTTTTTACCTCTTAAAATGACACAACAGCTTAGACAACAGTTAAAAGATTAGTATCTTTTCAAAAAAAAAAATTTGGTTAGCGCTCACTGAAAATGCATCCTCATTTTGTGCTCAGCAGGCTACACTTTTTTCATTTTCCCAACATGAATAGCTCCCAGATTCTAAAAGAAAAGGCAACTTCATCCTCAGAGAAATTATATATACAAATTATAAATACATGGACAGAAATTGTCTGAAATTTCATACACATGGTGATTTCTAAGCAAAACAGATGGGAAAACAAGCATTGTGTTTTCTCTCTGTGTCAGTCAGCTCAGTCCATCATCCACAGAAGAGCACTGAAGCAGTCATGCTTGTTTTCTACTACAGTTCACTGACAAGAAACGGTACAGCCAAAGCATAGCACACAGTCTACCGAAGTAGGATGGAGAGTCGGGAGGCAGTTTGTCAAGGTGAGGCTGTAAATGGTTTGTCTGCTGTAGGTGTGTCAAATTAAGAAGCAAACCAACCCATCAGAGATTTTTCATGGATTTTTCTGACAGAGCTGTCAGTGCAGAGATCAAGATCAAACTGATGCAACTGCATGTCTGGATTTAGTTCAGATTAAGAAAAACTGTAAGAAAAAACCGACTTAGATTATATCTAACGTAAACAGTAAAGTCTCTCAACATTTCAGATGATGTGTATTACAAAAAAGAAAAATATGGCATTTTCAAAGAAGCTGTAGTGTTAATAAAAAATAAAATGCAGTGATGTCCAAATAACTCCAACCCCCTTTACTTGAAAATACTATTAATGTAATATATAAATGTTGCAAACTGACTGTTTTGTCATTTTGAATGTGATGACAGGGGCATTTTTAACACCACTGTGTTTCAGCACCTGTTTCTTTTAACAAAAAGCTGTAAATGCTTGGGTGGTGAGGAGATGAACTGCTGGAGTTTTAAAAGCAATCCATTTCAGCAGCAATTTTTTCAGTAGTCAATTTTTGTCATTTTACAGCAATATGACAAAAATTGGGTGGGTGTCAGGTCTGGACTGGAGGCAGATCAGTTTAGAACCTAGATTCTTTCACTACAGCGCCACGCTGTTATTTGAATGATAGAGTTTGATATAACAAAGCTAATGAAAGAAAGAAAGAAAAAAAGAAAGAAAGAAAGAAAGAAAGAAAGAAGGAAATGCTCCAAAACCTGTATATATTGTGCATGATGGTACCTTCACGACAGATAAGGGGTACCCATGCTAAAGGCACCAGTGCACTCTCATTCAGTCAAGCAGGCATTAGCTGCTAATAATCTGGATTGTTCTTCTTTGCTGTAGCCTCTATGATTTCCAAAAATAATTTCAAAGCATTAAAGAACAGAATACGTTTTCAACTCTGGATGTTGCACATATAAGGTCTGAGTGGCAGTTTTAATTGTGGAGGAAGGAATGAACTGTGTTCTCTGGCAATCACTTCCCGAGTCCATGCACATGCCGAGTGCCCAAATGTCACAAATATTTCATCTATTTTTTTCCATATTGTTTCTTATACAGACATTTGCTTTGGTGACACTGTGTCCAGATGTTTTTATCCCCAAATATCTTCCATTTTGCTTACGTTGACCATAAAAAAAATAAAATAAAAAATAAAAAACATTAAAAAAATCATTAATTCTTGAATTTTCTTGCATTTTTTCCCATGCAAAGTTTCAGAATGGTGACTCCCTGTCCAGTTTTATTTATAGGATTCATAGAGAAGTCTAGATTCTCTTTGAATCCTAGACGTCTCCCCTCTGTACTCTTACAAATTAACCTAATCAGTGGTCAAATTATTCAAATTATTATTTTATGATTCCTTGTTGCCATTGTCCCAACATCTTCGTAAAATGCTACTGTCATCAAAAATATATATTTTTTAAAAACACAAGCAGTTACAACATATCAGTTATACGTCAGTTTCAACATTTGATATGTTGTCTCTGTGATCATTCCAATTATGTATATTATTAAATGGTTTGAAAATCATTGCTTTGGTAACAGCTTCATAGACACATTACCTTGTACTGATGGAAATGTGAGAAACAGACTATCTTGTTTTAATTTCACAGGTACTCTTTTCCATGGTGAGAAATTCGTGGAAGGCAAAGAGATGCTTTTCATCAATAAAAGAAAGAAAGCAATAAAAGAAAGTCCAATAACCTGCCAACACAAACATCTATGAACAGTTTTTCCATGTATGTTATGCACTGAGTCAGTTGCTTGCAGCTATCTTTTTTTACACCATAATAGGGAGGTTTTGTTGTATTGGCTTTGCAGTCTGATACTAGTCTGATATTACTTGAAGCACTTTTTTTTTGGCAATGCATCTCCCTCTAGTGTCCATTCTCAAGACATGCAGGTGTCAGAATATTGTGTGTGTCTATTTGATATTTACCGTGAAAGATGCTATTGTCTGCCAAGAAGTGCCGTCGGTACTGCGGCTCTCCTTTCCTGTTCACCACCCAGGAGCTCATTTTGAGAAGAGGAGAACAAACAACTGGATGACCTATGAAGGAGAGGACAATTGGATTATGTTGTCTCAACATTTTTGCAGAAATCTGGATAAATGTAAAAAGTAATATGATGATATATGTAATATAATAAAATAAATCTACTGCAGGTCCATAGCTGTGAGCCAAGTCACAAATCTCCAAAGAGCAAGTGATTCCATTTTAAAATAAGGCTTATTGAAGGTTTAAAGACTAAATGCTTTCTGAACATGGAGATGTAATTACATAATACATAATAATGGCAAAAGTCAACATGAAAGTAATCTTTCAGTAGTCCTTTCCTGCTTCTGTAATCAAAGCTTGAATTGAATTGAATTATCCGATTGTTGCTATTTAGACACGACCCAGGCTCCCTGCTGTCTCGCCTGCTCTGCATTCACCAACCAGGTCCCGTTTCTCTAGCCAGTTCTCTTCGTTCAGTTTTTTGTCTCCTTTGATTTTTCCCATCTACTTCTCAACATGTGTTCCCATTTATCTTCTTTCCGTTTCTCTTCTTTTCCCTTTACTTCCTCCAGATTACCTTTCATTCCTACCATTTCCATGGCAGCTCTTAGTGATTTCCCACCTGTTGCTCATCTGTCTTTCTTTGATTTATTGCATCATACTACACACACATACAAACACACACCAAAGGTGTGTAGTTCTGAAAAGGCTTGGAGCCCCTGAGACAGTTATTGGCGTCTGGTTTCAGCTGACCTGAGGAGAGGTGACTGTTGAAACACACAGAGCTCAAGGGTCAAGTGTCTTGAAGGTGAAAGTACTTTCCTGTGACCCTGCAACCACCTTGTTTTAAAACTGACCTGCAATGTGAATGGTGTTTATCATAGACCACATGGACCAAGACTTATGTGTCCTGTTAATACGAGATCCATGTCATTCAAGTCAGAATGTGCATAATCCAAAAATGTCAGTGCCTTGTAGTGTCAGTGGAACATCTTCAATTTTTTAACTCTTCTTGTAGCAGACAACTGGAATACTACACTTTCAACAATCAGTCAGATCTTACATTTATTGTTTATGCACTGGTAACTGCTGCTGCGGGAAGTTAACTTTACAAGATATTTAAAGAAAGAAAATTATATGTAATAGAAACAACTGACTTAAGCACAAACCATATGAAAGCACAAATATTCACCTTTTACTTCAGGGTGTGGAGGAAAATAACAAAGAAAGTGTTTCAAGAAGAACAACAAAGGCACAGAAAGGAGTTAAGGAAAGCTTTGATAGCGCATATTTCAGCTAATCAGTGCAGCCTAGTGCACTGGTAGTTGGCGGAACACGGCTTTGAATTTGTGTCATTATTCCTGCTCAACAAAAAAGCCTTTTAATTAAAGGAGATGAGACAACTTTTGCATTGCCTTCATGCCAAAAGCACAAAAATCTGAGGCTTCTCTCCAGCTCTGCTTCACCTTATGTCAGCAAAGTCTCTTAGGGGCTCTGAATTCACTGTAGAGTGCAGCCTCCAAGAGACTTACTGCTTAATTTTAGAATAATGTTCCTAAATTCTGTTTGTTTTCATAACAGAGTCCAAATTAGAGACAGGAGTTGAGCAGCTGAGGTAGATGATGGGGGATATTGTTTGCACAGCTTTAACGGGATGTCAGGTTGCAATGCAGATAGATTACGAAAAAAAGACAAATCACATGGCAAGAACTCACTACGTTTGCACTTACAAGTCAGCAGACGTTATAAATGCTGTGCAAAGGCGCATAACAAAATGATATCAACAATGCAATGACCATCTGAACTGACAATTCTTTTAGTAAGTGGTGTTTCTGAGACAGAACCACAAACAGGGTCTTGTCAGTTTGAAGAAAACATAGCACAATTTAGACCCTTTCTCACCAGATGATATTATAAATGAAAACACAAATATTAAATGTAAAGCTACACAGATAGGTACTGAGAAACTATAGCTCAGCACACTGAAAACAGCAGGAAGCAGGATAGCGCACTAGCTTTATCTTAGCATAAAACTTCCATACCCCACCACCTCAAAAGTTTACTAATTAGTACAGAAATCATCTGTTAATTGTTAAAAACAAACCAAATTAAATGTAAAAATGAGTTGTACAGTGGGGTGTGTGGCAGTCCGCTTCTAGGCTGGGTATATCAAGACTTACCATCATTGGGAGGTATCCAAGAAGCAAACAGTAGGTTTTTCGTACTAAACAAACAAGACCTGTAAATTACTGCGTTTGCGGTCTTTGCTCTAAGCCGAGCTAAGCATGTTTATATGCAAAATAATAAGCTTCATTGCATCATCATTCAGCTGTTTGTGCATGTGTGTGGGGGTACTGTCATGCCCATGTCTTGTGAGTAAAATGAGTCTTATTACTGCATAACTGTAGTACCCTACTTAACCATAGAGTGCAAAAAACCTCAGGGGAGTACAGTCCATTCTTTCTTTTCCATTGGGCTACTGACTGGGATAGAGAGCAGCTTAAAAATAGATATTTCACTGCCAAACTGCCTATTTCAGGTCCTGACAGGAAGTAGGTCAAAGATATCTGCAAGTGAAAAGCTTTATTGTAGTAGCTATTTAAATCATACTGGAGTAAGATTACCTCAAATATATGTGTGCAGCATTTTAATACTTCCAGTTGTCCCATCTTTTTTTATTTAGATCCAGCTCCAAATACATTGATGTCTTATGCGTGCAGTGCTAATGCAGAGGTTACCTGTAGCATGTTGAAGCCTCTGCTTGTGGATGTGGGTTAAATCTCCAGGGTGAGATCTAATCAGAGTTATTATAGTTTTGTATTTTCTAATCAGTTTTTTCATTTTAATTTCATTTTGACTTTCTGTCTTTAAGTCAGTTTAGTGTCAGTTAATTTCCAGAGCATGTTTACTCATTTCAGCTTAATTTTTGTTTGAAAACGTTTAGCCTTAGTTTACTTTTTGATTCGTTTTGAGTGTTCGTTTTAGTATTTTTAATTATTATTGTGGGGAGGGTATATGTCAGAGGCAATGTTTAGGAAAATCAGTACAGTATTACAATTAAAAAAAAGAACTGTTGAAAGCTGTTGGCTCACAGTCTTAGACACACGAAGAGTCTCAATACACATTCATGAACGCCCCAAATATTAAACCTTCCTCTAAATTCTTATTTTATTTTAGTTCATTAGAGTATATTTTTTTCTAGTGTTTTCTAACAGTTCCTTGCTATCATGGTAAATTACAGTCATTGCATAACCATTCCTTTTCAAATTTAGCATCAAATGAAGTGGTTTAGATAATCTGCAAACACCTTGTCTGATAATACTTAAAGTATCCTGCAGTTGTTTAAGGGTTTGGGTGCAGCTAAAGGTTTTAGATATATAATAGATTTTTTTTTGTTTTGTGAGGTAACAGCATAACAGATCAGGAACAACACAAATGGTCACATATTCAGGATGAGGAGCAGTGTGTATGTTGAAAATTATAACAAAACCGCAGGCCCACGCCATTTTCTGCACCTGCTCTGAGAGTTTACTCCAACATAAACATTTTTTGTTTGTGAGAATGTGAAGCAATTTTAAAGCATTCATTGCATATTTTATTGCCAGTGTGAGACTGGGTTGTAACATAGTTTACAAAATTACCTTTTCATTGCTTTTTGCATCAGACTGATTTCTGCGTATAGGACACATGCTGGATTTTCTGTGAAATTGTTGTGCATATGCATGTTTCACAGTGCCTTGCCTCATTGCCTCTCTTTCGGTGCGCTACAGTGTCAACAGAATACAACACTTGCTAATGTCTGCTTGGAAACAGAGTTCACTAACACAACAAATAACTGCATCTCAGTTCAACACAGACTCCAACACAAACTCAGCATGTGGATGAAAACAAAAATTCGTATTGTGCCAGCTACAGTATTAGCCAGGAAGCAAGCTAACATCAACAAGCTAGCTGTTACATGCAGAATCAAGAAATTCACCCAGTTTACTTTTTCCATTCAAATCAAGTGATCTGCAACAGCATTTCTCCAGTGTTTCTGAAGATCTGAAGTTTTTCTTTGGACTGTGGCCTGTATTTACTCATTTTCAATCCAATTCTTGTATCTGACCGTTTCAAGAGGAATGAACCTCGAAAGGCTGCTGCTCAAGGGGTGAACCAATGTAGTGTCTACACAAAAGAGACAACTTGGCAAAGAACAAGTTTTAAATTGTGTCTTTTGGTACAAAGATATAATTTAGTCCCCTTTAGTTGAAATTATGAAAAACAACAAACATAATAAAGTTTGACAGTCAAAAATTTACATTTTTGCACCAAAAAGATGATTCCCAAGGAGCTGTTAGCCAGTCAAACATTGAGTTGTCAAACATTTTGACAAAACTGGATGTGGTGAACAAAATAACAAGTGGCATGGCTATAAAACTATCTATAGATAAACAGTATCTTAAGTTTTTTGAAGTTTCATTAGAAATGGTCTCATTGCAACTGTGGCTGTCAAGAAGCCATTTGTTACAGGAAAAAACACAGGGAGAAAAGGCCAAAGTTTGACACGAGAACCGGACTGAAAATCAGTGGCAAGAGGTGTTATGGACTAATGAATCAAAATTTAAAAGTTTTTGGTTAAACCTCATCAGTATGTATAGATAGGGTCAGAAAAAAGGTTCAAAAGTGAGAGTCTGCAGCCATCTGTAAAACACGGTGGAGGCTCTGTCATGGTTTGGATCTCCAGTGGTGTTCGAGATTTTGTTAAAATTGATGGAACTATGGACGCAGTGAAGAGCCATCAGACTTTGATCCATCATGCAATAATCATGCAATGCCACCATTTGGAAAGCAACTGACAGGCAACAGCTTGATTTCTCTGTATAATAATGATCTCAAACATACTGTCAGTGCAGTAAAAGAATACCGAAAACGAAAAACACACAATGGAACGCTATCAGTCATGGGCTGGCCTCGCCAAAGCCTAGATCTCAACATTACTGAAGCAGTGTGGGATTATCTTGACAGAGAACAGAACAAAAAGGCTTTGAATGTGCCTCAGTAAGCCTGGAAAACTATTCCTGAAGACTATTTAAGAAATTACAATGAAAGCTTCCCTGAGAGCATTCAACCTGTGTTGGAGAATAAAGGTGGTCAGTTACTAATTTTCATGCTGGTTAGAAAATCTATTTGTGCCATACATACTGTATGTCCACAGATGTTTGCACATGTTTTAATAAATTAGATGTTGTCATCCATCCCCATGTCTAAATGCTCCTTTAACTCCAGTACATATAGTATTACACTTCTCCCAGGCTATACAACTAAGTATAATGTCAAGACATCCATAAAAAAACAGGATTTTTGAGGTTGAACGAAGTTAGAATAAAGCTGTAATTTAGACAGTCTACCTAATCTAACATTAATATTCCTTAAAATAAATAAATAAATGAACAAATAATCAAACATGTACAGCACTGCTTAACTGTGGAAGTAAAGGAAGTCAGACATGTAAATAGCACTGATGATTTGGAGGGTTAACATATAATGACCTGCTACCTCTTGGTCAGTCGCAGAGCTATAGTTGGGTTAATAATGAACATTAGCACAGGAAAGATGAAGGAAGAGGGTTTTATAGTTTTCAGTAACAGTGTGGGTGTCCCCATATCGCAGAGACAGAAAAAATAGGTTGAGGACACAGAAAATGGATAAAATGTAAGCCAAGAGAATGAGGTTAGTCATTGATATGTTTCTGTATGATCTGGATTAGTGGTTATGAAAAAGTCCTTACGCTAAGCATAATGTCTATAGTGAGACTGAGATTATTTTTTCAGGAATTAAAATATTTGATTTTGGGGACACCCTGAACACAGTATGCACCACCAGTTTATTTGAACGGCAGTGAAACCATGCTTTACATGAATAGTGCTAATGAAAAGCTCTACAGGCCTAGAACAAAATAGTTTTGGGGGCAGTGATATTAAAGGGCAAAAAACAGCATCATGTTCCAAAAAAATGGGAGTTTTTTTTTTTCTTGAAGGCCACTTGCAACGTTCTTGAGACATGACTTAAATATGTGGCCATATATCAGTACACTGAACAATGTCCCCCTCTCATGACTGTGACACAAAGAGCAGCATCTGTTACGCCATACTGACACATTACAAAGAGTTTGCTGCTCAGACACGAATAATGAGACGTACAATGATTGTACTGTTTTATCTCATGAGGCCATCTGTCAGTCATGTTTAGAGTTAGTACAGCTACACTTACACAGAGTACATAGTTTGTCAGATTGCTTTACTCTACTGTATATTGTCCTAAAATCTGTAAATAGACGCCATAAAACTGACTTCATGAACACAAGCAGAGGTGTTCTGCTCATACCGAAGACAGATGTGTTACTCTCTAAACACTGACCTTAACTACAACTCCAATGGGAATAAAAGGGATCCTAATAGCACACTACTTGTAAACCCTCCGTGGTCAATGAGTACCTTGCAATTTCTTGTTGAGCAGCTATCAGAACAGAGTAAACAGACTTGGTATGCTGATGGCTAGACAGATAGCTTTATAGTAGAGGGCTGAGTGACCTACTAATTCGGTAATGCATTATTACAGACTGCACTGGAAGTATGGGGAACAAAAGTCAAAGAATTGGCATTTGAACACTTATGAATACTGTACACTGTAATGTATTGTTTAATACATTATTACAAACTAGAAATGTGTTTGTTTTTTTCAAACAGGTTTAAGTATACGTTTCTAATTTGGGTGTTTATGTCTGTACATAGAGTTGTGCGGTTCAGTTGGCTGACAAGTGAACTCATTCTTTAAACAACTGTAAGATATTTTAACCAGACCACGAGGAAGGACAAGGAAGTTATAACATCTAAATTGCTCAGTCAGAGCTGCTTCACGGAGCTTTGACCTGATAAGGATACAGGGCGGAACTTGAGGTTACAGAGGGGTCAGCAGGATAAGTCCAACCACAGACAGGTGATAAATTATAAGAAAAGCCTGTGCACTCGTACAGTGAGAGGACTTGCTCTGTGTTGGTGTAGGGGGACTTTTTTACTGGAATGATTTTGTTCTAAGAGTTCAGGTTACTGCAAATCAATACAAAATTGTTCTGAATAATCACTTTTGAAATATGTCTACCCATATGGGAAATGTTTCTGGGAGTATGACAATGTGTCCATCCACAGACCACAAGGGGAAACTGAATGGCTAGATAAGCATAAAAACATGGTCACAATAATAGTCGGAAAATGTGTATTTTTAGAATCATAAAAAGAAATATGGTATACTTTTACTATACCAATATCAAAATTTACTGTTATCTTTGAAAACTTTATGAGCTCAGTCTCAATTGAATAGTGAAAATCTGTGGGGAGAACTTGTGTGTGTGGTAAGGTTTCCATGCTTTACCACTGAATTGAGTGTTGGGTAAGGGTTAGAAGTCATGCTTATGTCAAGCAAAGCCATCCCTCAACTCCCCCTCCTGATTCTTCCCACTCTCAAGTTAGACTCAGACTAGGGCAGCTGTTGCTCAGGTGGAAGGGCAACTCATTTACCAATTGGAAAGCCAGTCTCTGGTTCCTGGCTTCTCCCATCCTATGTCAAAGTATCCTTGGGAAAGATAATGAACCCCAAGTTGCCCTGTGTGTGTGTGTGTGTGTGTGTAATTGGCTGAATAAGATTTGCACTAGGAAGTACTTTGAGTGCTTGACTTAAGAAGAAAGGTGCTATAATAATTTCCAGACTGTCCTACTTTAGCAGATAGATGTCGCAGATGATTTCTCATTTCAATGTGAGGAAACTGATATGGGGAACAAGTGTTTTTGCACAAGTTGCGGTTATGCATTTTACAGCATAGTTGACTGAAAGTTGTTAGAAAGTTATACTCACAAAATTAACAACGTTCAGTCCTCAGCTGTTCACTTTATCACCTCATCCTTTCTTTTCCACCAACAAATGTAAATTATTCATGATCATGAGTGATCCCGGCACTCACAAGGAATCATGTTTCCACTCCTACAACCCAACACCAGCAAGCTGATACACTGTTCACAATACTTTAACTCACACAACACAAGGAGTCACTTTACGGCTGACGCATTCCTTCACACACACACACACAGCTTTTACAGTGCATGTGGGTGTGTGATAGAATGGATGCAAAGTGGTATAGCTGTTACCAGTGCGTGTTTATTGTAACAGAAGATAAAAAAAACAGCTGATTTTAAATAGAAAACTAAGCTGATATACTGATGACAGTTTATAGTATGCTGACAAATTAAAGATAAATAAAAACAACATACCGGGTTGCTAGTGTAGTTTCACTGTGCTTTGCCATTCTACATTCTATGCTATATTTAGTCTTTGGGGAACATGGATTACCATTTTTCCAGCAGATTTTTCCAACTTGGGCATAACGAGCTCAGTCTAACTTTATGGACCAAAATTGTTGAATGACCTCTCTGCCCATGGTAGGACGGCTTCCTCACTGCCTGTTTTAAAATATGTCTTAAAATTAGATCAAAGTGTTCTTAACTTCTATTTATTTATTTTAGTGTTTTATTGATTAGCTTTGTGTTGTTTTCTAAATGGCTTGGGAAAAAAGCAGCTGAACTTATTTAAGCTATGTGACACCCTTTTACCTCTCATCAGCACTTTGTCAAACTGTGTCAACTTTGTCAAGCTTTAATGACACTTTGTTTCTTGTGGATGCGGTATTGTCATCATAAAAGACACCACTCCAATGATGATAGAAATGTTTTATCGCAGGTTACAGAAACCCAGACTTTACCATTAAAATGTGCCCCACATTCGGACACTCTCATTACACAGGTTAACATTTTTCCTTTAATTTGTCACCCGTCCGCGTATACTTCATCCAGTAAGCACACAAAGACAGTCCCTGTATTAAAAGCTGACAGCATTCTGTAAAGTTTATGAGGCAGTAGCACCAGTGAGGAGAGTTACTTTGTGCTCCCTGTGTCTTTAAATCTCTTTGTCTTTCACATAGGCCAGCCACTCACAATAACCCACTCAAATCAAATCAAAAATCCCCAAGGAGTATGCTCTGGGATGGGGGAGTGCCCCATCTCTTTTTTTCGGGGATGGCTACCGGCTGAGTGTAATAAAGGTCTTTGTTATGCTGCCCTGCTGCAAATCTGTGTTGTTAAAGCTCGCATGGCAAAGAGCACTGAAAGTGGCCAAAATTGAATGTCACAGAAATGTTTAATCAGTCACACTGATTAATTACTGACTGCGGCAGCATTCAAGCCAAAGAACAAGACAGAAATGTATAAATGATCACACGAGGCTATTCACTTTGTTTTCGTCAAAGTGATCAGAGATATGTTTTAAGCCTGACTCTGTCTTACCTGGAGCAGGACAATAAAGATAAGGATGGAAATGTCTTGAGTTTTGGTTTTATAGAGCTTGTGTGCAGGTAGACACACGGGTTTAACAGGTGCACAGCTGCTTGGATACTGCATACAGTGTCCTAACAACAGTACATTTAAAGTGACAGCAGACTGAGTGCAGATTGTTTTAGTCTTAAAGTGCACCGTTGGGAAGTAAGCCTTTTAAGTTAGTAACAGTTAATGAGTTGCTGTCTTGCCGTATTTTTTTAAGAAAGAAAGAATCTATCAGCCCACTTACGTCTTTTACTCCAGTTTCTGATTTTGAAGTTAAGTTGTCCTTCTTCACAAAATCGTGCCACTTTCACTGGTAGTAATACAGCAGTCCTTCAGGCTCTGAACTTCCATAGCATTAGGCACTAGTGTAAATCTGTTATAGTCCCAGTGGTCTAGTTTAAGGCAGGGAAGACTCCAACAACTTCACTGTGTGGGTAAGAACCCACCACTAGATCAAGCATGGTGCCTTTTCAAATGACTACTACTGGTGTGGGACTAGTGAACTGTGGAAAGCCTGGAATGGATTTCGGAGTGGACCGTGTTTCATAATTTACTTATTTACTTATTTTGATTTACACAAGTTAAAACTAAAAAGACACAACAGGCTTTTTAAATACTTCAGCATTTAAAGGCATAAGCCTCCGTAAGCTGGCGTCTTTACTAATGTTTTCTCCACTAAGACATATCTGTTTCCATTTTTCTTTATCTGCACAAAATGTTAACTGTAGTACACTGCACACTGTAACAGTCATCAACGTTTCTGGTAATGTATAAGAAACAGGCTCCTCTAAATCAAGGCTCCCTGGTTACCTGGAAACTAATTTTTAACTATTTACTATATGTCAGTACTGCTCGGCTATTTCCAAAAGTATAAAATTGCCATTATTTAATTGAGATACAAGAAGAAGTTACACCAACAGCTAACTAAAACATTTAAACCTCCTGATTAAACAGCACACTCTCTCTGTGATCACTTGCTTTAGAAACGTTGCCCTCCTCCTGCTGTCTGTCACAGCCGTGGTTTCCCTCCCACTCCTCCCTCAGTGACAGTTCAAAGTGTAGCAGCAACAGCCATCAGCCTGAAATGCACCTTACAATTTAAACCAGCCCACCAATCACCAGCCTCTTAGGCAGTAACAGTGGCTAGTAACATTTGCACAACAAAAGAGAAATCTGATTCATCATCCCCCCCCCCCCCCCCCCCCCGCCTTCACTCCCTTTCCCTACCACTGTGACTCCTCCTCTTCTGCCTTTGTGTTCAAACTCAAAATCCCCTTCTACCCCTGTGACCCTCCTCCTCCTCTGCACTAATCTCCTTGTGCCCCACTGGATTGACTGCTTCACCTCTCTCTACACTGTGACTCCCCCGCCCCGCACCCCTCAGGACGCATCGCTGACTGGCCTCATTTTTGCAGGACCTCCTCCTCCTCCTCATCTGCCTTGCTCGGATGAAGCATGTGTAACAGCCACAGGCACAAGGTGTAATGTTGGCAAAGAAAAAGCAATAACAGGAGCAGGATCCTCAACAGGAAATTAGCTTTGGTGCAGGTGTCGATGTATGCTGATTAGAATAACGTTTGCAGATAAATATCACTCATGAGATTTTTCAATCATGCCTACAATAACAGCATGTAGCGTTCTGAAAGAGAATAGATTTGATCTCCCATTTTCCACTGTGCTTAGTGCTTAAATATACTGGTCACATTACAACTAAAAGGGCCCTCTTTATAGGTACTTAAAAGCCCCCTCACACACACACACTCAATATATAAGGCTCCCATGGGGTTTGGGGGCCACCAATATAGAGTTTAGCCTTGGAGTCGCTTTGTATTTCACATTTAGTGTTTCTATAGCAACTGTGGACAAGTGGACCCCCCTTTATTTTGAACACCATTAAATACCCCACCCCCGTCTTGAGTTTAGTGGGGTTTCCCCCCGCACACACACACACACGCCAACAGACGAGGCTGTGTCTAGCTCTAGTTTAATTGGTAATGAAAGCTCAGGGAAGAAGAGCTTTCAACAACCTTTTTAATCATTTTAAGTGTTTTATGACTGAGAAAAACAGTAAAACATGTTTCAATCATTTGCAACAGGTGCACTAAGGATTTGATGCATAAATGTACTTCTTGGGAATATTTTTTAAGTATCAGAGAAAATAAAGCAGATCAAAGACTAAAAGATCCTAAGTGCACAATAAAGGGAATGTAAAATATCACATTTTTGGCTTCCACTTCCACACTTCCAACAAAGGTTTTGGAATTCTGACTTGGAAATCATCGCTCACTTGGTGCATCAGGTTCTTTTAAAGATCCTCTTCATGAGTCTGAATACAGTGTTGTCCCTGATAGCTTTGGAAGTTCTCTCCCACAGGGTGTCCTCCTTCCACATACCCCGACCCTTCCTCTCAGCTTTAACCTCTGCCCTGTGCAGTCGTCTGTGGAGACGCCAGTAGAGGCGCGAGTCAGGAAGGACACCAGCTACGGGGGCAGTGCGAGCCAGTCCGAGCCTGAGTACCTCTTCGTTCATACAGTAGCTCCTCAATGACCCCTTCTGGAGAGATGGGAGAAGACAGGGAAATATCACTTTATAACTTGAAATTAATTATTCACTTTTCCACATAATGGAAGGAGGAGGAGGAGGAGGTCAGCGCCCTGATCCACTGGTGTCAAGACAACCATCTCACCCTCAACGTCGCAAAGACAAAGGAGTTGATAGTGGACTTCCGGAGGTGCAGAGAAGTACACACCCCCATCACCATCAACGGCGCTGCTGTGGAGAGAGTGAGCACCTTCCGCTTCCTTGGTGTACATCTGGCTAAGGATCTTACGTGGTCAGTACACACAAACAAAACAGTGAAGAAGAGGCGCAACAGCGCCTCTTCTTTCTCAGGAGACTGAAAAGATTCGGCATGAGCCCCCGCATCCTCAGGACCTTCTATCATTGTGCCATTGAGAGCATCCTCACTGGATACATCACCACCTGGTACGGCAACAGCACCGCCTACAACCGCAAAGCTCTCCAGAGAGTAGTGCTGTGTTCTGAACGGATAATTGGAGGTGAGCTTCCCTCCCTCCAAGACATCTACAGGAAGCGGTGCCTGAGGAAAGCGGGAAGGATCATCAAGGAATCCAGTCACCCCAGCCATAAACTGTTCAGACTACTTCCATCAGGAAGGAGGTTCTGCAGCATCCGGTCCCGTACCAGCAGACTGAGAGACAGCTTTTTCCATCAGGCCATCAGACTGCTGAACACGTCATAGACACCTCACCTTCACTACTGGAACTTCAACATTATGCACTACATACTGTACATTAATGCCACTTGTTTTGCACAATATCCAACTACAAACCTCTGTATATTTTATATATTTTATTTTATTGTTTACTCTATTTAATTTGTAAAATATGTATACACACACACACACACACACACACACGTAGAAAAACATATCTAGTATACACATCCAGTAATGCATATACTATTATATATTGTACATATATTTATTAGTCTCAGATTTAGCCATTCTTATATTTTGCTTGTTTTACGTTATTGTATTTTGCACAACTCTGTTGCATGTGAAGCTCGCACACAAGAATTTCACTCACATGTACTGTACCAGTGTACCTGCACATGTGATGTGACAATAAAAGTGATTTGATTTGATTTAATGTTTGCCTTACCCTGCTTTGAGACACCAAACAATGCAATATGTCGTCCTCTCGGCTGATAAGCTTCATCCACACCATTTGGGAAGGGGCCACATTCTTCTCCAGCCATAATTTCCCCTCTGGTGTTAGCTCCACTCCTGCAAGATGGACCAGCAGCAGGGATGTAGACACATCTGAAAAGAAGAAAGACAAAGCATTTACCTGACATTTTATGTATTCTGTTTAGAATATGAATTTTGAGCAAGGCCTGAAACTGTATTTTTTTAGTAGTGTGAGCATAATGTAACAGTTTAGTGGTGTCACTACTGAAATGCTGCATTTTACATTTAACAATAAAGAAAAAAAATTGTTGTTAGATGCAAAGACAAATTGAACCCTCTCTATACTAAATGACTGATCAGGTTTGAAATCTTGAGTCAGGTGGGGCAAACGTGTTATCTGTGTCCTTTGTGAAGTAGCTGATGCTGCACCTTATGATTTCATTGCTCAGTGACTACTGTGACCTGATATAGTAGCTAACAGGCTTACCTGCCACTTTCAGTCATGACAATTTAATAAAATATATCCGACTTTGCAAAGTAAAAACGCCACAATTATATTATGGTGCAAAAAGATTAAATAATTACGCTGCTAAGCCATAGATTAGTGGCTCTGAATCGTATAGACCGTGTATTTCTGGTGTGATAGTGCACATGCTTTCATGATCTCCTCTCTCCCGTATTACCCTTATACTTTGAAAGTAATGGAGAGATAACAGGCAGATAAATTGGGACATGCTCCACTTTAAATCCTTTCTCTGTGATGGAATGGACTTTCCCACGAAGGCTGACGTTCCTCTCAATAAAGCGTGCAGGGATGTCACACACAGCTTGAAATTTTGTGATCTACAGAGGTGGAACAAGACAACTGAATGACTTATTCTAGAAAAACACAGAAAAAATGACATCTTATGTAGTAGGATGTCGAATTGCGAGAGCAAATTGAGATAGCACACAGTGGACACCTATCAGCAGGGTGAATGTGCAACTGAACATTTGAGGGTCTTTCTCCCTTACCAGTTTGATACTCCTTGCTATGACAATTACACCAGCAATGGCCAGTCCAGTGCTTATATTCTGGGGGAGACAAGAGAATAGTAATGGGATGAGAGTGACGTTACCAACCAGGCTAAAGTGCTGGTCACTGATAATGCACATGAGCACTATACTTAGAGAAACTATATAAACTATACTAGAGAAAGGACATCTGGTCAGCGCAATGAAGGCATTTGCATGAGACCACAGTCCTTCCTTTCAACATATAGGCTACCAACAAGTGAAAGATTAAATGCAGATGCAGGCTGACAGTGAAGTAACCATGCTGTCTGTACATCGCATCTTTCAAACAAAGGAGACCCCTACCCGCACGAGCGTTAAATTATCATCTGCGAACTGAGATATTAAAGTCACGATGTTATGAGGCGCCGGGGTTTCTCCCTTTCTTTGTTGTCTGTCCCTCATTTCCTCCTCACTTTCTGTTTCTCTGGAAGTCTGCGGCATGTTGTTGACATTTTCTCGACGCATCCTAAGCCCCGCCCACTCTGGGGAGGGACGCTTCACCAGTGAAGGCTCGTGCGGAGGCTCCGCCTGGTGGTCTGCTGTGGAAATGACAGTAAGGTGTGCACGTCCAATGCGTCTGAAAGCATCAAGTTCACAGCCCGTGTGACATAAAAAGCACTAAAATAACCAGCCCGGTGGATGGCGAAGCTGTTTACTTAGCGCTGCAATAACGTTGAGGAGGGGGTAGAGAAAAAGTTGTCCATGCAAAAATGCAGCTGAGGTTCACATTATTGAACACCGCTGGGATCAGTGACGTATCCATCTTTGTCTACACAGTTTGACCTAGATTTCTTCATTATTTAAAATCTTCCCTTGAATTTATCTGTTTATGTCTGTTTTTGTTGTTGTTAGATTTAAAAAGTATGAAGATTTAACTCGTGATTGATGCCTTTTCTATCTTGAGACTGCAATCCAGCTGTTCTGAAATGCACACATAAACTTAAACTGCGGTAACATATTTGCAGATTCATCTAGAACAAAGGAGTTTTATTTGATTGAACTGAGTTTGCTTCTTAGGGTGTTGCAATGCATGAAAAAGTTTGTTAATATTAATTTCAAAGTAAATTTCAAAAATGCACTTAAATAAATTATTACTACTGAATGTGTCTTTTTTC
The DNA here is from genome assembly GCF_056152115.1 of Neolamprologus brichardi. Lineage (NCBI taxonomy): Eukaryota > Metazoa > Chordata > Actinopteri > Cichliformes > Cichlidae > Neolamprologus > Neolamprologus brichardi. Next base: position 26,531,307 of record NC_142117.1, read on the forward strand.
TTTATTCTTCATTTTTCCCATATATGCATATTAATTTGTCAACTATATGTATGTAGCCGGATCAGTGTTTGTGTTTCATGCAAATGTTGGTTCTTTATTTGCATTTGAAAGAATTTCAGTAATAATTATAAAATAATAATAACTAGATGACTTCGTGTCATCTAGTTATTATTATTCAGTGCACAACGCAAACGCCCCAGAAGACAATAGAATAACTCAGTTTTGTTTTTGTTTTTTTGATTTATTTATTTATTTTTACAATCAGGGCCTTTACATAACAATGCAAACAAACACACACATGTTCCCACCACCAACAATAATTCACCAAATATTTAACCATAACTGTCTATGCAGGAGATGATGCACAGTGAAACCTGCACGTTAACAGGCATCACTGAGGAGTGACCACTGCATGACAGATGCACTGGAGCTTTCATCTTGTAAACTGTGAAGTCATGGAGCTACTTGAAGCCGGATCACGCCCCCATTACCACAAATTGGCCAATAGGAGCTGAGAGGCAGAGTTGTCCTCCTGGCCGCCATTAAAGAATTCAATACATGAACTGAAATAATGGAAATCTGCTGGACCTATGGAGCAGGCAGAGAAGAGTAGCTGATGAGTAGTCACGTTAGTTTGGGGTGTTTCATTCGTTTTAAGGGTAGTTTTAATATGACGGAGCACCATGGTGGTTTTGGTGAAAAGGAGGGCGGCGTAGCGGGTTGTTTTATTTAGCTGGCGAGCTAACGCTGGAGCTCTGGTATGTTAGCGAATGTGCTAGCAGGCTAGGCTAGCTCAGGGGGAGGAGGGGCGAGTTCCTCCGCTTTGAAATTGTTTCAGAGCAGCTAGCTGCCATTAGCATTAGCATACCAGCATCTAAGTTTTTCTTTTAAGTTTTTGAGCTCGTATTTTTATTGCGCATTTAACTTTTTCCTGTGTTGTATTTAACGCTAGTCTTTCTTCGATTTGTTATCGATGATTATTTAATGTTGAGGTGATGTAGCCGCAAGCTTGCGGCTAACCAGATCAGACAATACATTTCAAATAGGATTGATGAATCGTATAGCGAGAAGCTTACAGTTGACGCGTTCTGGCTGTCTGTCTAACATTAGCTTAGCTGCCAGGCTAGTGGTGTTGGCTAGCGCCGGTTAGAAGTTGACTGTTTAGCTAGCGTCAGCTAGCTGAAGCTAGCAAGTTGGCAGCGCTTTAACGGGATAATTAGAGCTGAACATAGCTTCGCAAGCGAGTTACCCAGATCGGCTATTGCCCCCCGAAGGTGATTGAGAACATGGATTTTAACGTTACAACTACGCAGTGAAAGGATGAGTTCGTGCTTTGTACCAAACGGGGCCAGTTTGGAGGACTGCCACTCCAACCTCTTCTGCCTGGTAAGACTCTGCTCTGTGAGCTAGCGAGCGTTAGCGATCCTGAGAGGCCAGAAAGCCATTTTGGCTAATAAGGCAACAAGCCTTGTAACGTCAGTTGCAGATTGGAGTGAAGGCATCGGGCCTGCAACTAACAAATCGTGATCTGAGCCAACTTTCATAACAGAGCCAGCACATTCTGCATGACAACTATGTTGAAGGCTGGTTGATAAATATGGCACGATCTTGTGTTTACACTGCACTGAGTGCTAAAATATTCCGCTAGCAATAACGTTATTTACATGGTGGTAAAAAGAACAACTAAACGAGCAGTTTCTCTAAAACCAGCTGAACATATTGTTTTCCCTTGATTTAAACTGCACTGCATGCAAATTAATTGTGGCTGTCACCAACCATTTTGAGACAGACCAGTCTGGTTTTAAACTGACAGGTCTGTCATTGGTTGTTAACTTGTTGGTTGTAAATTATTTCCTTATAGTTGTGTGTTATGCCTTCAGGCGTGATCATCTTGGCAAGTGTAAAGAGTACAAGTACAGGAAAACTTTCAACAGTGTAAACAAACCTCAATTTTCAGCTTTGCTTATTCAAAGTTTCCTTTTTCTGTTTTCTCAATATAATTGTAGGATCTATACCTTACAATATAAAGCACCTAAGGCAACTGCTGTTGTGATTTTGCACTATATAAATAAAATAAAATAATTGAATTGAAAGTAATTTTAGCAGTGAAAGCAGTGGCTGGCTTGTTACTGCAGTGTGTTCAGTCAAGATGCATGAAGAGTTATGCAGTAAACAGCTGGAAATTAGCTTTATGCTCTTCAGTTTTTCTCTGTGTTCATTCTCACATTCTGACGTCACTGTTCTTCTCTTTAAGGCTGATTTGACTGGAATAAAATGGCGGCGTTTTGTGTGGCAAGGACCCACCTCCTCGCCAATCCTTTTCCCTGTGACTGAGGAGGACCCGATCTTGTGCAGTTTCAGCCGATGCTTGGCGGCAGATGTGTTGAGTGTTTGGAGGAGGCACCAAACCCCGGGTCGCAGAGAGCTCTGGCTCTTCTGGTGGGGTGATGACCCCAGTTTTGCAGAGCTTATCCACAATGAGCTCTTAAGTAAGTTCATTTAACCTCTCCACGAATTCTGCAAGATTTGTGATTCTGACAACATCAGAGTTTATTAGATGAAAATGTTTATTTCATTTTGCTGAATTAAATTCCAATGTTATTTGGTGATTTACCCCAAATTATATGTGGACTCTTGTGCTTTTGCAGCAGTTAGTTCAGTTTGTGCCATCTGAACAATTTGAAATTGAAGTGTGTAATTGTTGATATTAATAACAAACCTCTCTAGAGATGCTGTCCTGAAATGCTTGCTGCATTAAAAAAAATTCTTATACATTTTTGATGATGCAAAGTCTGATTAAAAATAATTTCTAAGGCCCTTGAATTTGTGGCTAACTGGTCTTTGAATGTCTTTAAAGCCTTGTGAAATTGATTGGCCCTCAGCCATAGAGACGCAGACTTGCATGGTAGGATTAGAACAAGTTGTTGTGCATCACAGTCACCTGACACACTTCTAGATTTCTGGAGATTCAATCCTGCTTTGTTGATATCCATATTCTTAGAGAAGAAGTACCCTTAGGGGCTAACACACAGGTATTTTGTCTCAGGTGTGATGAAGTGTTACTTGTAGAAATTGCTCATTAAAGAGATCAAGTTGGCAACAATTTTTCAAATGTCTCTTGAGCTCCAAACATAGTTGGAAGTTTGAATTTTTCACTATGCAGGGAGTATAGCTCTTGATGATCAGAAAGGAATGGCATGAGTAAGCTTCACCTACAGAATAATTTCTCTGTAATTTAACAAAATAGTTTATTTTCTGTTATGTAAGTCAGTAACTGGGTTGAAGCCTTTTATTTTGGATCACATCATTACATAACAGCAACTTAGACTTTTATTAATATTAAATGTTTTCCTGTATTTATATGCGGTAGAGCAGCTGTAACTGTGGTCTTTTGGGGTTTTTTTGTTTGTTTGTTTTTTGCATAGCCAAATTAAGGCTACACATGTATGACAAAACCAAGTACATTTAACAGTGGTTAGCTTTATCGGGGGAAAAAAGCTTTGATTGTTAAAGTCATCATGTTTGCATCTGCGTTGTTTCAGGTGAGGAGGATGGTGAGTGGGAAAGTGGTCTATCCTATGAGTGTCGAACGCTCCTGTTCAAAGCCATTCACAACCTGCTGGAGCGCTGCCTCATGAACCGGGGCTTTGTTCGTATTGGCAAGTGGTTTGTCAAGCCATACCAAAAGGAGGAGAAGACCATTAATAAAAGGTATGTCCTGCTTTTTTCTAGAAAAATTGTAGGATATTCTGTGAATTGTTAAATTAAAGATGACACTTCGCTTGTGATACTCTGTACTCTTAACTGGGGTTCAATTCAGTCTTTTGTACTGATACAAGAGCATATTCATCTCATAGTTTGCTATCTGTAGGGCCGATTAAGACAAAGTTCACTATGAACCAAAGACACAACAGAAGTTCCTTTCCACATTAAGCCTGAGCTTACACATACGTCAGGGTGGTTTTTTTATAACACAAAAGGACTAATGCAATTGCTTAAGGTAAACATGTCAGTGGAGTGAAGTGCCATGAATTGTGATTGTGCGGAAGGGTAAAACATTAGTCATGTTGGCTGTTGGAGTGTTTTTTTAAAATTCGATTCATGTATGGGTTTTTGTTTTTTTGGCTTTCTTTAATCAGAGCAGAACAAACCATGGAATGTGACATATGTAGGAATCAGGAACGGAAGCACGCATGTGTTAGACATGCTAAAAACAGAGGGTAATTTAAGTGCATGTGTACTGCTTAAGTTATGGGGGAAATTCAGCTGAGCTGATGTGCTCTTTATGGTGTGAAGTTAGTATAACAATATCTGGCCTTTCACATTCTTTAATCATTCACATTACCATTTGTGACGCAGCTTGGGAAATGTTGCATGTGTTGTTTTGACTATGCTGTGGTCAGCTTATATCTGTTTTTAGGGTTGAGCCACCCTTTTCTCTTTTAAGTCTTTCTTTGAACAGTGTAATCACCTCATTAAAGTATTGCCTTTAACACAACATCTGCATCTCTGATATAATCCTTAATAGATACATGACTGTGGTCTGTACCTTTTGTATTCATGTACAACTGACTCAGTGTTGGTTCGCCTCTATGACATCCTTCAGGTCTCAGAAAATTCTGATTCGTGGAATTGCACAAGATCTAATGATGTGATGGATTATGGCAGCTTTTGAATAACATCACTGGCATGGCACATTGTCATGCTACGCTGTTTCATTTGCTGTGAACCAATCCATCTTTTTGAGTACAAGCGCTGATACAGATACCCGTCCAATACCATTGTTGAATTAATAAGTTCACTGGAAACATCCAAGTTGTGTAATAAATAAATAACTACATTTAAAAATGAAATTGTTATTGATTCTTAATGTTATATTACTTTGGAATAAATAAAAATATCTAAGTAGATTTAATATATAATTACATTTATCTAATTTATTTGGCCCTTTCAGCTCAGTGTGAGGTTTTGTGTTTTGTTGTAATTTACAGCCACCCTGGTGTCTCTGCTCTATTATTCTGTTCGCTGTTTCACTGTGTGCACTTCTCGCCACTCATAAAGCAGAGCAGATGAGACAGTTGATTAAGGAAGGTGATAACAAATTGTTACGGAACTTTAAGTGAAATAAATGGTTCTGTTGGAGTTTTAGACCTAACATAATGAAGAAAAGATTTATGGAAAAGCCATGTGAGAAGGCACTGTTCACTGCTTGCTGTAAAATCAAAATTAAGTAACAAATAAGGTGATTTGTTGTTGTAGCCAGTGTGAAATGCCATTGAACTGCTGGTGCCCTTCATGCAGCGTTGCTCTGCTTCTAGCAAAATGTGCTGCTTTAACTACAGCACTGCTGACATGTGATGTAGTTAATGTGGAATGACATAAAACAAAATAGAATAAATAATTCCATTATCGCAGTTACTGATCTCACTGGCTCAAACAGCAGGAACGGTATTGCATCCATAGTTTTCTGTGAAATTGTAGGCTTTTGGGAAAAAAAAGTTAAAGACAGCCATTTATTGTTCACATCTCTCCAAAGCCCCAAACCGGGCTGTTGTTGTTGTACAAATACAAGCTTGAGGTGAACTAGCAACAGCAACACATAAATATCTGCCTGGTTCAGAATGGAGTTGTGTAATGCTGTACCATAAGGGTGGTGACATAGATTTAGCATCTGCTGTTGAATAAGGAGCCTGGAGGACCCCAGAGTTTCCCGACAAGCTCATTTGAGTTTCAATTTCTTGTGTGTGTTCATCCAGGGTGACTTTGTGTTTGATGCACAAGCCTTTGGCTTAGTTCCCTCTGGCTACTTTTTCAATGGTTTTAAAGAGTTTTAGCAGTTGTATAAAAAGGCTGTTGTGTTGAAGAAGAGGTGATTTATTGCTCACTGGTTTTTAGCTTCTGTTTTTACATAAAGAGGTCCACAGGCTTGTTTTGTGGCAGAGAAGCTGCACCTCTAACAGAGGAGTCTGGCAGCCTTGCTGTCGCCTGCCCTCTCTGACTGGTAAACACAGCAGTCTTTGGAAACTGCTGAGTTTGCGCTGTGGTTTTACAGAAATCATGTCAACGAGTACTATTTTAGTGAGTTTTGCTGCCTGGCCTTCCAGACGTGGTTAGAAAATAAAGATGGCATTGTTTTCACATTTCAGTGCTATAAGAATTTCCTATGCATATTTGTGCTTCATATTGTCAGTTTGCTTTACTGCCATTTTTAAATCCGTGTGTATACTGCGTGCACCATCTGATTGGCGGTATTAGCCTTGTGTATGTGGAACCTACCATTATCACCTGAACACGTGATATGAATCAATGAGGCCAGTGGAATATGAAAGGAACTGTATGGTTTCCATTATCTTCACCCTTATCAGCCCTGCCTTTTTTCTTTGAGTCATTCCTTAACAGTGAATGAAAGAGAGTACACCGATAATCTCAGTTGCCCTTAGGGAGTTTATCTTCTAGGTGTTTGAGACAAGTGTTTGTTTATTCATTTACTGATGAGCTTCTGTTGTATACCACTCTTTCTAAGCATAACAGTGCCTGTTTCTGTCTTTGATTCACCTTGCAGTGAGCACCTTTCTTGTGCATTCAACTTCTTTGTACATGGGGACAGCAACGTGTGCACAAGTGTTGAGATTGCTCAGCATCAGCCTCTTCAGCGATTGAGCGAGGAACACCTAAGCCTTGCACAGCAAAGCTCCAGCCCCTTGCAAGGTAAGATCACAAGAGTTGTGCACAGTAGTCATGCATTAAATGGAACTAGACCAACGTTTTGGGGCGATCGTGGCTCAAGAGTTGGGAGTTCACCTTGTAATCGGAAGGTTGCCGGTTCGGGCCCCGGCTCGGTCACTGTGTCTTTGGGCAAGACACTTCACCCGTTACCTACTGGTGGTGGTCAGAGGGCCCGATGGCGCCAGTGTCCGGCAGCCTCGCCTCTGTCAGTGCGCCCCAGGGTGGCTGTGGCTACGATGTAGCTTGCCATCACCAGTGTGTGAATGTGTGTGTGAATGGGTGGATGACTGGTTGTGTAAAGCGCTTTGGGGTCCTTAGGGACTAGAAAAGCACTATACAAATACAGGCCATTTACCATTTGTTTTTAGTATTAAAGTAATTAAACTCTGCCCTACAGTCATCCTGAGCCCATATGGCTTGAATGGGACCCTCACTGGCCAGGCTTTTAAGATGTCAGACCACCCTACTCAGAAGCTTATCGAAGAGTGGAGGCAGTTCTATCCCATCAGCCCCAATCCCAAGGAGGTCCAGGAAGAAAAGTTGGAAGATGCGGACTGGGAGGATGACTCCCTGGCAGCTGTGGAGGTCCTTGTTGGTAAGGCTTCTTAGTATGTTTATAATGTGTTGGTTGATCACTGAATGCAAGGAAGGAACAGAAAGGTAAGTTTATTGATATTCATTTATTTAGTCATGCCAGTTGAAAAATACAGTGCTACATTTTCAGCTCTTCTTGATATGAGGATGACATACCTGCCAACATTTTGGTCTAAAAAAAACCCAGAGTCCAGGAGGATTATGTATTTATTTGTAGGAATGAGGGTGATCTTGATGGCACAGTATCACAGTAAATGCACTGTTTAAAAAAACAAAAACCTTTAAAACAAACAAAACAAAATGCACTAAATTCCTATTTTAAAAATATTTGCGGTTTTGCACTTCAGTCCAATTGGCAGAGCACAGAGAGTTTAGTACTGTTTGTCCAGCTCAGGGGGCGGCTCATTCTGAGGGAAAATGTGAGTGTTACTCATCCAATTCAAAACGGTTGGAAAATGTGTTGTTTGTGTTTTTGTTCACGTTTGAGTTAGCAGTCTAGTAAGTTTGATTCGGTGCATAGGTTTCCAACTTTACTTAAATCAAGCTTCTCATGTGCTCAATAAGAATTGCTCAAGTGGTAAAGCTACAGCTAAAATATTGAGCGATCCATTTACCTGTGCCAAGAATAACTGTACATCCTTTGAAGCAGGTTGTGGGTCACCAGGTTGGATTGACAGATTGATTAAAATTGCATGTGGGTCGATTGTGTGCGTGCAGACTGCAATTCATACCCAATCTTGCAGTTTTGGTAAAACTAGGCAAAGCTTAAAGTTTCAACCCTCATCCACCAGTTAGCTTGTTAGCGTAGGCCAAAATTATGGCCAAAATGGTTATCAGGATTTTATTACCTGTTATTTGTTATAATTATTCATTGATTTGTAGTCACATATTTTTTACTTTTTTTTTTGTGCTGTGATCTTGGCGGCACATATCTTGGTAAACATTAGTGCTTTAAGATCCATGTTGTGCTACATTCCTGCTAATGTACAAATATTTGGATCAAAGTAAAATAGATCCCCCCCCTATTCATCTAAATTCAGTACATTCTTAAGAAAAAAATTTAAAGAATTGTACCAAAACTAGAGAGACAAGATTAATAAATGAACAGGGCACTGCTTTCACATTTACACGGTACTACAGTCCTTTATTCACTTGACAAGTGCATCTCTTGGAAGCAAATATAGTCTTTTTATTTCATCTATTTTGCATCCAGGATGGGTATCAATAAAACCTCTAAGTAAAGTACTCGACAGCTGTGTATCCCTGTCCATGTCCCTTGCGATGTTTTGCATACAGTTCAGCTTTTGGCACACTGGAAAAATAACAGTGCAAGGGAAAACGTATCTGTTGTCCAGTATGTAGACAATTTTCCTGAAGTGCTTGTGATTGCGTGTTTATTGGAGACACATTTTTGGCCAAATGGAATCTGATTTCATTTGTGATTTCAGTGCATATTTGTGAGCTGGATGGATACGCTGGTTTGCTTTTATGGACGTTTGAATTGATGTTGGACAATTCATGTTAGCAACCATTGCATTATCTTTCTTGGCTTTCATGTAATCAGTATACTGCAATTCGTGGTGTGTTTTTTTTGTTGTTTTTTTTTTTTTTAGAAGGTTCAATAAGACACAGTTCTACAGCACTCCTTGCATGCGATTATGGCTGCAACGATTTGTCGAGTATTTCAAAGAATTCAATTATTAAAAATTTGCGACACAAATTCTTGCTTCAGTGCTTTGTTAAAGGCACGGCTCCGTAGTGCGGCACTGTTACCATGGAAACCAACATTTACGACTAAAAACAGACCTGCATTACAAATGTATTTAAAAGCAGCGTGTGAATCAAAAGTTTGACAACATTAAGCCCACACAGCCCCCAGTTTTAAACAGAAATACTGATAACACAGCAGTGGTGATCAAGACGATGGCACAGTTTAATGTGGAGCCGGAGTCTGTTTGCACACCGCAAAGAGGCAGAGCCGGTACCAAGATGGTGAGCTCAGGGAGAGTGAAAGAAACAGTGTTTCTAGTGTCCAAAACAGCAACACTGTTCTTGTAATCACCATTAAAACCTTTACTGGGGAAAAGCGAGTCTTTAATCAAAGCACCTGATCAACTAACACTGACCTCAAGAAAGGCAAACTTTGTAACTGCTTCATCCACCACAATTTGTTTCACATAGTGAAAAATCTCCAGTAAGCCTCCAGAATATGTATTAAAATATGCAGATGAACTTTTAACTTAGTCTGATACCATGTTTAAATTATACAACCTGCTGAAGGCTGATGGCAGCAATCCAATTTTACATAGAAGTGAACAAGGGTGTGAGTCTAAAGCAGGGCATGGTGTCTTCTAGACCAGATTTATTTCAAGGTTTTCAGAACATTTTTCAGATTGAAAGTGAAATAATATAAAATTCTGTCTCAATTAAGTTGTGTTAATATTTAAAAATATAAAAATTAAAGCGTTTTTCACAATCCAGTAAAAATGAAATGAAATGTAAAACTCTGAGCCACTGACCTGAGGAATTTTAGGTTGGACACTGAATTATTGTTAATATTAAATAATGTCTACACCATCATAACATCTTGTTTTTAGCAGCACATAAGCTTTGCATCAAAGCACGGGGCAAACTTCAGAATGCTGATGTGGTTGCTTCTCTTCGTTGCAGCCACCACATTCTCCTTACAAACAAAAACTTACTCATTCACGTTCACACTTAAACACATGTACCAAAACATATAAGCCTTCCAAGAAGACAGAGTAAAGATTTTTTTTGTGCCTTAGTTTAGATGGCATATTTATCTTATTTTTTTTGACTTTGACTCTACTTGAGAGTATTTATATATTTCTGCATTTAAGAAAATGTTTTCTTTAAAAAAGAAAACTTAATGTGGCACGTAAATACCAAGGGTTGGGTTTTTTTTTTGTTTTGTTTTTTTGACAAATGAAACAGATGATGGATGCAACAAAAAACACTGCAATTTCTAAAAACCAAAAGAGCTCTTGAGCTCTGACTATTTATTATTGCTCATTAATAAGATAAAATTATTTCTTATTCTATTAATCGATGGAATAATCTATAGATTACTTGATTACTAAAATAATCGAAAGCTGCAGCCCTACACGTGATTTCGTCTTTAACATCACTTACCATAAATCTGAATATTTCCAAACAGATTATCTTCCGCTTCAAGCGACAAGCTCTTCACTTTGGTTTTTTTGTTTTGTTTTGTTTTGTTTTTTATTTGTTTGTTTTTTTTTAAAAAAAAACAAGCTCTTCACTTTGTGCTTTACTAGACATTTTATTTTTTAGAATTTCTTTCTTTAAACGTGGTGTTACTGATACAGACTTATCCAGGAAAACCTCAAGCTTTACAGTGCAGGGAGCAGCTGTGATTGGCTGTCATACGTCATTGTTTATGGAGCAACTAATATGCTTTTGGTTTGCGGTCTGTTGGTGAAGCACATGCTTCCAGTATCCCCCGTTCATTGAACTGTGGGAAGCCAAAGTCATGGTTGAGATCAAAATCAGAATATTTGTGCAGCCTTACAATTATTAATAAAGTATAAAGTATAATAAAGTTTGAATCTCGTGTAAATTACGAGTGTATCCTGGGAAAACAGCAACACAGGAGGCACCTGAGATGTTAAATACGGGAAAGCCCGAGAAAAACAAGAGTGTTGGCATTTATGCGATAAATAGATCAGTCTACAGCAGCCCTAAAATGTGTCTGTTTTTTGTGTTTTTGTTTGTTTGTTTTAAAGAAATCAGTCCAAATTGTTCTCTCTGTCACTGGTACTTTTGAGAGAGACTATCCTTTTTTTTTCTCTCTTTTTTTTTTTTTTTTTTTGTAGAGTGAAGGTGAATAAATGAGTCAGTTATACCAAAAAGTTGCATTTAAAAATGTGTATTTGGTTTGTTCAGTTCTGTTTTGAATTTTCATGCGGAGTTTTTAAAATGAACAAATGTCTTTACTTTTGTCTTTTTCAGCGGGAGTAAGGATGGTTTATCCTTCCTGCCTGGTGCTTCTCCCTCTGTCGGACCTCCCTACTGTGGTCCCTCAGGGCTCAGCCAACGCCTCAGGAAGCTTGTGTGGTGCTCAGCAGGGCCAGGCTGCTAACAGAGATCCTGCCATGTCCTCTGTCACTCTGACTCCTCCAACGTCACCAGAGGAGGCTCAGACTGGTAAGAATTACAATTAAAACTACATGTTCATCAGCCTTTATTTTTGTGAGACTCTGCATACCACTGTATTTATTTATTGTATTTATTTTTATCATCTTTATCTTACCTTCTCACAGATTATCAGCCTGCCCAGAAGTGGCTCAAGTTGTCTTCTGCATCTGATGGCTACAGCTCTAACAACACTCTACACGGTGGTAAAATCCCTCGCAGGATGGCCAGCCAGATGGTGGAGTCTGTATGGCAGGAGTACAACCTAAACCATACAGGGAACAAGTATGTTTTTGGCCATCTCTTTAAATTTGCATTTGTTCTGGTTTTGCCTCCATCCAGATGGATAACGTGTTTGTATTCCCACTCTTTCTAGGAATAAGTTTACTTCATTGACAAATGGAACCTGTGAGGAGGAGACAGAAAAAACAGGACTCTGGGATTTTGTGGAGCCAGCTCATAGGCTGCATTGTAATTGCGCAAGGTATGTTTAGTGAAGTTAATTCACCAGTGATTTAGTTATTTATTTTAAATATTTTATAGCCATTATTTGTTTTATTCCAAACAGACATAAGAATTCGAAACAGCGGTCTAGCAGCACCTCAGGACACCCACCTTCATCAGGACAGCCTGCCCTGCCAGCCCCCAAGCACAAGCTGGGTGAGAAGCTGGAGAAGGGGGAGAAGCAGCAGAAGAGGCCACAGACACCTTTTCACCACCGCAACTCTGTGAGCGAGGAGCAATCCCTGGAGCCTCAGACCCAGAGGCTTTGCCTCAGATCGCAGGAAGAAGGCTCGTATCCCAGCTTGCACCATGTGGACACGGTGCAGTCTAAAGCCCCTACACTGCACGCCCACGGCCCTCCTGCAGACCTTGTTGGATCTCCACCTCCCCCTCCTCTCAGCCCACACCCCTGTGATCACGTAGAAGTTGACATGACTCCTGGTGGCATGAAGAGCTCGTCAACTCCCATTCACCAACCATTCTACCCGCCATCAGTGGAACCTTGTCAGATGCCACCAAAGGGCTCATCTGAGGAGCCTCAGATGGAGAACATGCCTATGCCTTTGCCCTTTCCCTCAACCTACAATGAAACCCTTGAACCCACCATCTTTGTAGGTTCTGCCATCAGCCCCAGTGATGACTCCACCCATAATCCATGGAAGTATTTTCTCCTCCCTCAGAAAAAGCCCTCAAACTTCCTGACACCCCAGCTACCTTTAGATAAAATGAGAGAGGATTCTGCAGGTGGTGGAGGAAGTGAAAGTGGTGTAGTCTCTGTCACAGAGTGAGTGTCTGATGTCTGATCGGCGGATGCTTTAAAAAAAATCTTTTTTTTTTTCTTTTTGTGAATTTAAAAATAATGTATTTGCATGCCTTAAAAATGTCTCTCCCCTACACCCCTCCCAGGTTGATGTCAGGATCCTCGCATCCCCTGAAAGTGTCCCAAGAGCTCATCAAGACTTATACACAGCGGAGAAACAGCCATCTTGCTTCCACCTCAGGAGATGAAGAGCCTAGTGAGGAGCCAGACCCTTATGCCTTCGTCGAAGGAGATGAGGAGTTTAGCTTTACTGAGAAGAAGGACAAGTCTGGAGCTGAAAAAGATGGAAACAAGAAACACAAGGTGGGTCCTGACAAAGGCTGAAATCCTTGTTTATTGTGATATTTGATGAAATCTACTTTCAGTCCCTGGTAAAGTACATGTTGGAACTAGTTATTTTGAACATTTCTGTGTTTTTATATTAAAGGAGGTGAATCATTTAAACATTTTCACGTCTGTTCCAGTGCTTATTTCCTTCATTTCTCTGTGCTGCATAGTAGTAGTTGCCTTTTGAGAGCACACACTGATATTGCTGGGTATTGACCATTAGTACTTAATTAGTAAACAAAATGTGTCTCTATCACAGGTCCTGTTAATTAAATTTGCTTTTACATACTTGTCAGCTTCAGTCATGTTTGCTTGCTCAGATATTTACTGATGTAAAGTACGTTTTGGTTTCTAGTGCCAGTACGTATACCCTAGTGAATCACGAAAAGACTGTGCAGTCATCTTGATAATTGAGTCACATTTTTCTTATCAAATTCTCTTGTGAATTTGTAGAAGAAAAGTTGTGTAACAAGGATCAGCAGATGATTTTAGATGTTTCAAACCTCACCCTGTTGTGTTATGGCTAACTCTGAAAATCAGCACTCGATGGTCTGCAAAATAGTGACCTTCATTTTAGGAACATGTTTGATAATCATAGCTTTGTATGCAAGTACAAATAGTGGAAATTTTAATGACAAACAAGTGGTCATGACGATAATTACTGTCATCTTTTTATTTAACCAAGGTGGATGAAGGAACTGGAACTTCTGCAGATGGTGAGAAGTTTATTCATTCTTGCTTGGAGATTTCTATGTATGTTTATTTGTTTGCTTTAATTCAAAAAATGTCCCTCAATTTGTTTTGTGGTGTAGATGGACAGTGTCCTACAGGCAGTAAACCCTCAGCCTCGACCAGCCTCATCCACGAGAACGACTTGGCTGTGTCCTACAGCGACCTAGATAAAATCTTCAATTCAGATGAAGATGAGCTAGCAGTGAGTGCATGTTGTGGCATATTCAGGAGCTGATGGTGATGTCTCCTCATGAAGCCTGTTAAAACTCCAAGATGTACTGAATATGTTGACTTGTTTTCCCCATTGCACAGCCTGGATCCAAAAGAGCTGGTGTTGGTACAGATGACAAGTTTGGCTCTAAAGATACTAAGCCAACTGCACTGGATCCCCTGTCTTGCATAAGTAGGAAAATCAATCATCAATTACTCATTGTGCATCATGGATCATAACTATGTAAGTTGTTGTTTCAAGAGAAGTAATAATGTCTTTTCCTTAGGCTCAGTAGACCTGCACACAATGTTTCCCACCCCACCCTCCCTGGAGCAGCAGGGTTATTCTCCCATGAACTCTGGCAGCAAGGACAGCTTAGAAGCAGGGGCGGGGCTCACCCTGTTGGACGGCAGCCAGCTTAATAACCACTTCAAGATGGAGGTGGAGGAGGGTTTCTGCAGCCCTAAGCCATCTGAAATAAAGGTACAACACATCACGCAATTACCAAGTAGAGAGGAAACTGTGATCATTTTTCTTTATTGTTAAATGACCTGTATTTTTGTTTTCAGGACTTCTCCTTTGTGTACAAGCCAGAGATGTGTCAGTCATTCATTGGCTGCTCAATGTACGCCCCCCTGAAGACACTACCCAGCCAGTGTCTGTTGCCTGTCAAACTACCAGAAGACTGTGTGTACACGGCAAGCTGGACCATGGGCAAAATGGAGCTGATACCCCCAGTGTCCAACACTAGTCTCCTCACTAAAGATAGGTAAATGCATATACTGAATTAGCTTTTTCCCATCTTGGATGTGTAATCTGTTGATCAAGAAGGGTTTTTCTCACAGTTTGAGTTTTAGTCTTCAACTTCAAATTTGTACTGAAAAGTGACGTATTACACTTATTTCCAGCTCTATATTTTTATTCATTCACAGTTTGCAGGTTTCACAGTTCAAAGTGATCATTATTTATCTTCCAAAGAGCCTAAACCAGCCATCAAGTCATCCTATGTCTGAAACAAGTTTATTATGTGCAGGTATCATGTCGGTGGCTGCACATAATGAACATTGCAATGTATGTAGAACAAGAAAGAATGTAAATGCATGTAAACAGTACTCTTCAGCTGCTATATAACCAAACATCTCAACATGAAACCCTAATCACTGTTCATCTTTATATAACAGTAATGTCCCCAGTGTGGAGCCTGACTATAGCCAGACCTACACCCCGCAGACCCACCCGCCCTTCATGTCCAGCAGCGCTCCTCCCAGCAACAGTGGTGCAGGTATTCTACCATCCCCAGCCACACCACGCTTCTCTGTGCCCACACCGCGCACGCCCCGCACTCCACGGACTCCACGTGGCCCATCCAGCGTCCAGGGCTCCCTCAAGTATGACAGTTCTGACCTTTACTCTCCTGCCTCCACGCCCTCCACCTGCCGACCCCTTAGTTCTGTTGAGCCAGCCACCGTGCCCTCAATTCCCGAGGCTCACAGCCTATACGTCACGCTCATACTTTCAGAGTCAGTCATGAACCTCTTCAAGGACTGCAACTTTGACAGTTGCTGTGTGTGTGTCTGTAACATGAACATCCGTGGGGCAGATGTAGGCGTATACCTCAAGGACAACGGCGAGGCCCAGTATATATGCACTTGTGGTTTTAGCGCTGTTACCAATCGGCGCTTTGGCCAGTCAGCTGGGCTCTTTCTAGAGGATGAACTGGACGTAGTTGGACGGGGCTCTGATGCTGCTCGAGATACAGAGCGGTGTTTTGAAGAGCTGCGAGCTTCTACATCACACAAAGCCAGCAGCCTGAAGGAGAAGCCTCCAGATGAGTTAATCCTGTTGCTGCAGGACCAGTGCACCAATCCATTTGCCTCGATGGCTGGTGTGGAGTACCCCAAACCAACTTCAGCCCCCAGTTCGTTCCTAAGGGTGGAAGAGAGAGACTGTTATAACGACTGCTACATGGCACTGGAGCATGGCAGGCAGTTCATGGACAATATGTCAGGAGGCAAAGTCGATGAAACACTAGTGAAAAGCACCTGTCTTCATCAGTGGCCCAAACGCAAATGTATGTATTCTCACATTACTGCTGCTTTAAATGTAGAGTTCTTCCTTATGTGTTTCTAGCAGAAATGTAATACTTGTTTCCTATTGTTTCTCCACTTGTAGCAGCAGACATGAGCAAGCTATACTCTGTGGATGTCCTCCGGGTGTTGTTGTCCCTCCAGCCTGTGCTGCAGGACACCATTCAGAAGAAAAGGAGTGTGCGCTCTTGGGGCGTTCAGGGGCCACTTACCTGGCAGCAGTTCCATAAAATGGCTGGGAGGGGATCATATGGTGTGTCGAAAGCGTTTTTTGTCTGTTTGTTTGTTTTATAGAGATAAATAGAATATTGTGGAAGTTTATGGCTTTGTTGTCTTCAAAGACACTAACTTGTCTCCTTATCTTCACAGGTACTGATGAGTCTCCTGAGCCTCTGCCCATCCCAACCTTTCTGGTTGGTTACGAATATGATTTTGTGGTACTGTCTCCTTTTGGGTTGCCCTACTGGGAGAAGCTTCTCCTGGATCCTTTTGGTTCCCAGAGGGATGTGGGATATGTTGTCATTTGCCCTGATAATGAGTCTCTGCTCCGCGGGGCCAAGACCTTTTTCAAAGATCTAAGTGCAATGTATGAGGTATGCACCTGGCAGTTTATTAAACTCACCCTTCCTGTGCTGACATGTCTACAGAAACAGTTTTGTAGCTCTGCAAAAGTGATTCACACTGTTGCACTCTCTTTTCTTTTCTTTTTTTCCTCTCGACAGGCATGCCAGCTGGGGCAACACAGGCCCATCTGCAAGAGTCACCCAGAGGGCATATTGAAGGTTGGCACCAAAGAAGGCAGGAGCATGACAGAGCAGCCTCTTAGTGACTGGTTCGTTAAGATGGCTGCCAGAGAAGGAAACAATGAAGCCTTTAATAAGCTCAAACTCTTTGCTCAAGTGTGCTGCTATGATCTAGGTAATGTGATTGCTTGTAGTGCTGAAAACCTAAAGTAAGTAAAATCGCATGGTTTGTAAAAATGATGATTTATCATTTCATTTTTATTTTGGGATCCATTTCAGCTCCATACCTGTCAGAGCAGTCTTTGGATAGCTCTCTGTTGACCCAGCGGAACCCTACCACAGCCGCCACCCCCTCCTTCCAGACCTCTAGCTCTTCCAGCACTTCATCAGGACTCCAGAGCACCAACACTACCGGCTCCAACACCAGCTCTGCCCAGCCTGCCCAGGTCAACAGCACCCCTCCCTCTTCATCCTCAGGCTCACAGACTATCGGGGGAATGACCTCAGCCAAGCCAAGTTCCTTCTCGCCATTTGGAACAGCAGGCTTGCAGGGTGGAGCGTCTCAGAATGGACCCCAGCCAAACTCTCAGGGCACAGGGGGAATGGCTGAAAATGGATCGTCTGCTTACCAGTCTCAAGGACCCACTGAGAGCCCAGAGAGGTAGTTAGATCTGCTGTTACATCACCTGGCCAAAGGACCAGTGACCTTATGCCGTAACTAGGCGGCTGTTGTCTTATCTCTCCATATTTCCCAAAAATTGTTACAGAGTCATATTTGTTTTTGTTTTTTTTATGCACAGTCACTTGGGATCTGTGACGGTTCATGAGCCAGATTATATTTTGAATCTTTTCCTAGCAAATGCCAGTTTGCTCATTTCAATTATTTCTATTTGACAGAATATCTCAAGTAGTAGAGCGTTGTAGTTTGGTACTTAGCTCACAAGCCTTTTCATAACTGGTATGCATTCATGGGATAGATAACCAGTGCTGAGTTATTATTTTAAGCTGAGATGGAGATTGTTTCTACAACTGCTTTACAAAGACAATCTGATAAAAACACACTGACGTGCTCAGTTCCTCGACAGTTCTGTGAGACACCTTCTTTCAAAGGTCACCAACACGTACACATGGTTTGTTTGATATGTGGGGTTTTTAGGCATTCATTGACCAAATAGTCTTATCGGTTGTAGATTATATTTAAGGTTGATGAATGACCACATTGGTAACACTGCATAATCAGCAGGGAAAGTTCATCCTCTGGCTAAAAAAGTATTGTGTGTCACGTGTTTTGAAGGCAGTATAATATTAGTGCGATCTGAAGTTTTGTTATGGCAAAACACATCTCATGAGCGCTGCGTGTCTCTACTTTCATCTCAGTAATTTTATTTTTACATTTCTTCCGATGGGAGCTGCGCCTGCCAAGATTTGGCTTGAGCCATTTTCATACATGATATTTGGACAGTTTCTTTCACATGTAGCACATAGCAGGCACAATTATACTGGAAATACTGGAGTTTATGTCAGGGAGCTACCTAAATAAAATGTGCACGCGGCAGTATACAAACATCCATTTGCTGGAGATAAATACACTGAACAACTACAAAGTGTGGATCAACAGAGCCCAGAAAAGTGTGGACTTTGTAGTTGGGCTGGCAGGTTAAATAGTGGCTAATATCTAATCTGATTGCTCTGAGTGTTAATTTTTGTTTTTTTCATGTGCATGTCTTTCTAGTAATGTCTACAAAAAGGTTAAGGCTGCACAGGACGCATGCAAAAAGCTTCAGTTGCACACTGTGAACAGTAATATGAACATTATTGACAGATCTGATGAAGATAATTTCTTGGCCTGTTTCAGTAATTATCTGCCTAATTTTTAACAGCACAATGGAGAGAGACAAAGTGGGTAAGCCAACAGACGGAGAGTCCCATGCTGTGTCTTACCCGCCTGCTATAGTGGTGTACATCGTCGACCCCTTCAGCTACGAAGACACAGACAGAGAAGTCCATTCGAGTACCTACACAATGGGCCTACTGCGCTGCTACATGGAAATGCTCCACATCTTGCCTGCTTGCATCAGAAACTCTGTCTCTGTGCAGGTAGAACAGCACTCTTAATAGTTTTAAAATTTTATAACTGCAGATTAAAGATGCGGCTAAATATTCTGCGTAGTGTATAAAAGAACAGACTCCAAAAGTCAAAGATATTTCACAAAATAAATTCATTTTCTAAATATAATCTACAGTTTAATAACATCTGCTCAGTTTTCTACTTTGGTTATAATAGAGAGGGTTACCAGCTGCCACAAAGGGAGGTGAGAAGGAGCGGGGGAATCATTAGCAGGCACTAATGGAGGTGGTAACTTCCACACCTGTGATATAGTGGCACAAGATTGCATCAGTATGCCAGAGGGAGTTCTGAAACACAAGAGGCGTGAATGTGCTAATGGTTTCAGTACAGCAGCAGCATAACGGTGTGGGCTAATATCCATTCAGTCCTATTGCTGCAGACATGCTAATCTCTCAGATGTGCTGTCATTAACTCTTCCTTCGAGCTAAGACGTGGCAATATTCTTAGTTTAGTAAACAAACGGTTTGGTTTGACCTCCGTCTTCTATGAACAATATAAGATTAAAGATACCCGTACTTCTTATCATAATTATAATTACCATAATCACTCACACTTGCCAGTATAGTAACAGTACTGGTAATGTGGTGCAGATGTTTACAAGTACTGATGTGCACAAAGTCTTTTCACAAAGTTTTAATATTTGGGGGGAGAAACATTTGATCACTCAAATATATATGCAAGGATTTGAAGGTGTGGATGCCTTTCACTGGGAGCTACAGAGACTGTTACAGCGTTCCTGTGGATTAATACTTTTAAAACCAATTCTGATCTTTGGATGAAGCAGAAATTTCACGTTGGGATTAAACTTACTTACAGCAGTGTAGTTTTTGAAGTTCAGGGTTCACTAATGTTTCTTTCACCATAAACTATTACTAAAAAGTGCGCAATTGTCAGAAAGACCTGTTTTGAGATTTCCATGTCCATGAATGATCTTCTACAACACAACCCAGTCAGTAACACAGAGAAACTTTCAGTAAAAACAAATGTGTAGTGAAGCTTAAGTCTAACAAATCCATAAACATCCAGCACTACAGGCTGTCCTAAAATGCCTTTTTTCCTCCTTTTGTGTCAGATTGTTCCCTGCCAGTATCTGCTCCAGCCGGTGCACAGCGCAGGGCGCCACGTCTACAGTCAGCACCTCAAGTCGCTGGCTTTCTCTGTGTTCACTCAGTGTCGTCGGCCTCTTCCCAACTCCACCAATTTCAAGGCTCTGACGGGCTTTGGTCCTGGTCTTGCCATTGACATGGCACTCAAGAACCCAGAGGTAACTACCCTGATGCTGAACTTCTGAGTTTTGTTGAAGCTGTATGTGTACAGACAATTATGCTGTTGTACCTTCTGTCACTCTCAACTTGAATATGGTTTTTTTGTTTGTGTGCTGTGCAGAGGCCTGAGTGTCTGCGTCTCTACACGCCACCCTTCATTTTGGCTCCAGTGAAGGACAAGCAGACTGAGCTCGGGGAGACGTTTGGTGAGGCATCGCAGAAGTACAACGTCCTGTTTGTCGGCTACTGTCTGTCACATGACCAGCGATGGTTGCTGGCCTCCTGCACCGATCAACACGGAGAACTGCTGGAGACCTGCATCATCAGCATCGATGTGCCGAACAGGTGCCTGTTCACGAAAGATTTACCTCAGTACCACAGAATCAGTTTGGTTATTGATACCTAAGTCTTTGTAGTTGAGTGTAAAACAATCTTAGTCAACAAAGACTAAATATGATAAATGTCTTTGTTTTAAGACTGAAATGAAACATTTTTAAACAATAAAGGCTAAACCCACTGTGGAAAGTAAATGACACTAAATTAAACTGAAAGCTAGAGAATCAAAAGTAATTAAAAAGCAAAACTACCTCATAAATGCATGTCTGTATTATTGTTGCTGCAGGGCTCGCAGGAAAAAGGGCTCAGCCCGACGGCTGGGTCTGCAGAAGCTGTGGGAGTGGTGCCTCGGCCTGGTGCAGCTCACGTCACTGCCATGGAGGGTCGTTATCGGGCGGCTTGGAAGGATGGGGCACGGCGAGCTGAGAGGTACACACTTCAACAGTGTCTGCAGAGCGGGCAGTTTATACACACACACACACACACTTATGTGCTTGTGTCTTGTCTGTTTCAGACTGGAGTATTCTGCTGAGCAGGAGGAACTTGCAGTCCCTCAGCAGGCGACTGAAGGAGACGTGCAGGATGTGCGGCATATCTGCTGCTGACACTCCCAGCATCCTTAGCGCCTGCTTAGTTGCCATGGAGCCTCAAGGTTCCTTTGTGATTATGCCAGGTAAAAGAAATAATATTTAAAGTTTGGCTAGTTTCACTTCATTTACAAAAAGCCTGTAAATCTGACAGCGCTCTCCTTCGTCTCGTCTCTGCAGACTCAGTGTCGACAGGCTCTGTGTTTGGTCGAAGCACCACCCTTAACATGCAAACATCGCAGCTGAGCACCCCTCAGGATACATCCTGCACACACATACTGGTATTCCCCACGTCAGCCATGGTGCAGGTCAACACTAACACTTCAGAGCCCATCGACATCGACACCTTTAACCCAATAAATCCCGGTATGTTTTCACAGCTCACAGAGCTGCTACAATATATTTCTGCTCAAAGCTGAAAAGCCAGAATGACACATTTTTCCCTCTCTGCAGATGGATCAGAGGGAATGAACATCTTTGATTTGTTTGAACAAGACATGGATCCAGACTTCATCAACATCCTGCCCAACTCCCCCACAACCTCCCCTGTTCACTCCCCGGGCCCCCAAGGGGGAGATGGAAGCAAGGTCTGCCACCTTTTTCACGAAATCACTCGTCAATATAAAATGTCAGATACAGACTTTAAGATTATTAACAGGCTGTGATGTATGAACCACTCGGCAGGAATTAAACAACTTCTTCTGGTTTTCGTCCTCAACTTAATAGTTACATTAAAAAAAAGAAAAGAAAAGCATGCTAATGAGCAAAAAAAATTAGATGCCCCTTGGTTATGAAAATATGATGCCTGTTTTGGCTGCAGTGATGCTCTGATCGATGACTTTATCACCTTCGTTTCGCAGGGTCAGAGTACAGATCGGATGGAGTCTCACGAAGAAGCGCTCAACATCTTGCAGCAGCCGATGGCTTTGGGTTACTTTGTCTCCACAGCGAAGGCCGGACCGCTGCCCGACTGGTTCTGGTCAGCCTGCCCCCAAGCCAAGAACCAGTGCCCACTCTTTCTCAAGGTGACTCATATCTGTACTACTAAAATTATATGTTTATGAAGTCTTGAGTAATCACAATAATGCCGTTCTTCAACAAAATGCCTCTTTGTCGTCGTTGCTCTGACCTATCGACAGTGCTGCTTGTTTACTGGTTTAAGAATACTGACTCTTTTACATCAGTTGATGAAATAATGAGATTTTACAGCTCTACATGCAGATGTGTTGAACCTGAAGACTCTGATTTCATTTGTCTCTTTCTTTTCCAGGCCTCTCTTCACCTGCACGTGTCTTCTGTCCAATCAGATGAGCTTCTGCACAGTAAACACTCCCACCCCCTGGACTCTAACCACACCTCTGATGTGCTCAGGTATGAACTGTAACCAAACTCAATTTTTTAATAATTAGAAAGACATTTGTTTCACTCCCAGCTTTATTAACATTTCCATGTACTCCTCCGTCATGCCAGATTTGTTCTAGAGCAATATAATGCCCTCTCCTGGCTGACGTGCGACCCTGCCACCCAGGACCGGCGCTCCTGTCTGCCTGTTCACTTTGTGGTGCTCACCCAGATGTACAACTTTATCATGAACATGCTCTGAACTCTAATGGGATCAAACTGCTGAGATTTGATTGGAGGGATCGCTCAGACATGTTGTGGATTTCCGGCTACAAAGACACCCCGACACTCGAAAGGACCTCACACTCCATCAGGGTAAATGTGGACGAAGCACCCTCCTCTTCCTCCTCGTCCTGGTGTATCTCTCAGAACTCTAACTGGAAGTTTCCAATGAATCAATCAGATGCCAAGAATCCATTTTATCACTTTGGATGATCAAGGGACATTTCATAAAGGAGAAAAATGTCTTTTTAATGACTGTAGATTGCAATCTATGAGATTTTATCATAATGAAATGCCTGCATATATTATTTATTGTAAGTTTTTAAATGTGGAATTTTTAATGCTTAATATCTTTTATATATTACAAATCCTAGAGGGTGTGTACATCTCACTGTACAGGAATTGGTATCAAAAGTGTAATTTTTCTCAAATACAAAACAAAAATCCTGTTCAAGTGAATTTGCTGTAGATTGCTTTTAGAATATTATTTTTTCAAAGGGGTACAGACCTTTCTATTGCCATGCTGTAATAATGAAGTAAAAGCTGGCCTGGGCATTTGTGTCCCACCCAATGAGTGGATGAGACTTACCTCTCTGTCTACTTTGGCTCCAGAGTCTCTTGCACAGTAACTCAGTGAGCTCTGAAGAGGAATTAAAAGGTACATTGTCAGATTATATATTTTATATAACAGATTTAGGTAACTGTGTGTGTATATGTGTACATAGTAATTGTGTGCCGCTACTGATGGTGCAGCTTCTGTTTTAGGAATAAAGTGTCTACCTTACTGTCTTCGTCTTTATCTTTGTAGCTGCTTGCAGCTGTCATAGTCTTTTGTATATAAATACAGCCTCAGGTGAACAACAGCGCTACATGTGGCATGCTGCCTCATTATTTGACAAAACCAGTGTGTAAAAAAAAAAAATAATAATAATAATAATTACATACTGACTGTATCCAAAGGAATTAAGAGGACAAGAAGCAGTCAGTCAAATGTACTTATTTAGTGATTGTCAGCAAAACGGAAGAGTGTTGGACAGTTTGCTGGTTTGGAGTAGTGATGTGTGTTAAAATGATACTGAGGAATAAGAACATCAACGGTGCTCTTAATGAACTAACCATCAATCTGGAAATGGCCTTAAAATTTTTCCCAAACAGTGAAAAAAGGGGAAAGTGTTCAAGACAGTATTCACAAATTCAGCCGAGCAATGCTCAGAGAAACTGCACAACACAGGCACTACCTCTCAGAGTGTAAAGGCCTCAGCATGTTAAAGTTCATGACAGCACTGTTGCCAGAAAAGTCAGCAGAAAGTCCCTTGTCTCTAATAACAACATGGCAGCACAGCTCAGGTTTGCAAAGTTGCATCTGAATAAATTAGAATGAAGTGGAGATGCTCAGCTGTAACAGACAGGGCAGAATATCAGCCTCACACTAACTTAAGCACAGTGGTGCTGATATGGGGTTGTTGGCCGGTCACAGGGCCTGGGTAGCGGGGCTATGACAGAGAACTAGGGGCACAGAAGGGGAAAAAAATTTCAGATTAAAGTCTAAATACTTGCTAAGAAGCTGTCTTGTGATATAAATCTTCTCTACTGCACGAGGCTGACCATCAGTTTTCTTTGCGTCTATCCGCTGTCAGCCGTCTCATGTTGCGCAAATCTGCCAACTTTTCCAGGTTTATTTGGGTTTTTCCTTCTGACCAGATGCAGCTTTTTGCGCCATCTCTTCCAAGCCATTATTACTACACTGTGTTTATGTGTTAAAAGATAAAATAATTTCTTTGTTATTGAAACTGATTCTGAAGGGCTTCACAATTCTCTAAATATTATTTCGACTTTATTTGCAAAAAGAGCAATGGCATTTTTTTTCATAATGTGTCCCTAACGTGCCTTTGTAGTCCAATAGCTAAAGCTTGGCCCAAATTGGGTCATCTTAAGGTTATTGTCAACAGTGGTTCTATAAGCTTCTGAATCATGGGGTAGGTAAGAATAAAATAGAATTAGTCTAGGAATTTAAAACTAATAATAACTAAAATATTAAGCAACATATATACATACACACATATACATATACATGCTGACACTTTATATTTATTTTACGTCTAAAGCACTTTACACAAGAAAAAACAGGTGCAAATCAGAAAATCAAAGTGAAGAATTACCATAAAGGCAATTTAGGCATGAAGCTGATCACTGAAACCCAGAAAGGCTCTCTGAGAAAATGATGTGTTAACCTCCTGAGACCTGAGCTCCTGTTTGCATGGGAGGCGAGGTGAAATAAGGTGCAGAAAGGTCTTAATAAATAACATTTACAGAATGTTTTAATCTGAACTATCCAGGGGAGAAAAAAGACATTTTTAATTTTAACACAATGTTGATCAGTCACACTGAAATCCTTAAAATATAATTAATCTCTGGAGTAAGGCATGTAAGTAATGAACAATAACAGGTTTCTGAGAAAGAGAAACTGAAAATTTAAACAGAAAGGACTCTCAGGTATATAAACAGTGGCACCAAAACGGTTAAAGTGGTTAACCACAAATGGTTCAGTGAGAACTTGGAAGTTCCTGTTTTGGCCTCCACCTCTGAGTTTTTCTTCTCTCTGCACTTTGTGTTTGTCTGATAGTTCTGCAGAAACAGGAACATCATGAGGACACTGCGGGCCAATAACGGTTCAGATAGAGGATAAAGCACATGATCATTTAAATATGTATTTTAGCAATAATAGTACCCAATAGTATTACAATGCCATTTGTAATAGTATTACAAATGGCTTTTTATGAGAGCTCCTAAAATCTGACCATTAGAAAAAGCATGTTGAATAATAATATGGTTATTGGCGCCCTCTGGTGGAGACAAAATGTAATGTGTCTAAACACTAATTCTTGTGCTGCCCACACAAACCTTCAGTCAAATCTCTGATCATCAAACAAGCATATATGTGAGCATTTCTTTTCTTCTTCTTTCATGTGACCATTGTAGGAGTCGCCTCAGTGGAACTTCTATCTCACCTTATTCCTAACGGCCTCCTCTATCATGCCAACCCTCCTCCTTCACTGCATCCATGAATTTCCTCTGTGGTCATCCTCCTCCCCCCCCACCTGGCAGATCCATCTTCAACATCCTTTGTCTAATAACTGAACTAATCCCCCAAACCTCAATACCTGACCTAAGTACTCGTCTTTTTCGAGTGAAGCTAAAGACACAACAAAAAGGTCTGAAAAGGAGGAATATCATTTTTTAAATGTAGGATTTTGCTTGATCAGTTGAGTTTCTCTTTAAAATGTTAAACTTCACTATAAAGATGACCTTTAGGATCCAAACGGTGATTTTAAATGAGGAAATCTGTTCCATTTTGAAACCAGTCTCAAAGGATTTTATGGAAGAATCAAACAAAAAGTATCCTACAGGATTAAAAGTTTAAGGGGTGCAACTTTTAAAATCACGTATTTATATTTATTTAAAATGTTTAAATGTCGTGAGAATTTCACTTAGTACAAGTATTTGTTAGAAATGAGCTCTTATTGCCCACCGGCAGTACCCTCGCTGCCCACGAGAGGGCAGCGGCTCACTGTTTGTTCATTACGGTCCTAAAATATGCATTTATCAGGGTTTGGGGGGGTCTTTTAACACCATATAGAAGGCAGTTTCATACCAGTATGCCAGACTTATGGACTGAAAATATGAAAATGTGACAAAACAAAAACAAATATGATTTAAAGTAATTTATGCAGCTCATTTTCCCCCAGTGGAGTTTAATAATCCCTTATATTCTGTAAATGTACAACTGCTTCTCACAAACATAAGCACCAGTTATTAAATGAACAAGGCATGCAGGCACAAAATAAATTCAACTCAGTGTAAACAGGTACATGTGAAATACTTGCATCAATGAAGTGAAATGCTTAAATGAATTTAAGGTTCAAATGATAATTTAATAATACTGTGACGTTTGTTTGTTTGACAGGGAACTGCTTGCAAAACGTCGCCGTAACTGAGATCCCTCTAACAACTTCCAGTGTTCCTGTACAGCTGTGGAGGACAAAGAAGGCCACATTTTACTTCCTAAAAACAATAAGTAACTTAAGTATAACTAAGTACCTTCAGCCTGCATTTCACTTTCCTAGTATGCTCATCTGGGCTGTTGAACCAAAATCATGCAACTCCAGTGTCACACTTTTCAGCCTTGTGGCCTTTTTTGCAAGTTGTTATTTTTAGGAGCTCATGAGTTTGCATGTTTCATGTAAAGTTACTTCTCATATTGTAGATTTTAATCAAGCTAATTATAATAATGCACTAGATGACAGAAAGTAAATGTTATGTACTAGACAGATTGAACAAACAGATGAAACTAAAAATGAAACCTAAATGCAGAAGCAGTGTCAAAAGTACACTCAGGATTCAGCAGCAATAGCTTGAAGTAATCAGTTTAACAGTCTCTCACATGGTTGGCTCAGGAACTTTTGCCCACTCTTCTTTACAGCAATGCTTCAGTTCATATTTATGTGTACTGGTTTATGCACAGGTCTCTTTAAGGTCCCACCACAGCATTTCAACCAGGCTGAGGTCTGGACTTTGACTCAGCCGTTGCAGCACCTCGATTTTCTTCTTTTTCCAGACATTTTCCTGTTGGACCAAGGCTTTATCAGTCAGATACATGGATTTGTTGGGGCATCCACTCCTGGGAAAACTCCAGTATTGTGTTAACACACACCTGAAAGCTCCAGACCAGAAACAGACAAACATCTGCTTTGATAGAGGTGCCCAGACCTGCTGAGGATCGGTTAACCAAGTGCATTCAATAGGCAGCACCCAGCTGCTACTTACCCTCGCGATTCCTGTGGAAGCAGGACTTTCTTTTCTCGTTTTGGCTTAGTTTGTGCTAAATAAATAACTAAAAGTTAACATTCTGCACAAATAATAATATGGGGGAAGCTCATTTGGCGATTTAGATTTCAAATCACCATTTCACAGGCTCTGCAAACTAACACAGGTTTGTTTAATCAACCACCTGATTGGTGCCCAGGCTCACACTGGGCAGAGCTGTGAAGGGAATTTTGTGTAAATACAAATAAAAATATATAGAAAAGGATTCTATAGGATTATTCTAAAGAAACAAATCTGTTTTAATCAGTGAAAGGTTTTTAATAGCTAAAGTAGTCTTTGTAGCTCCATTCTGAAGAAGCAGCTTTAAGTTGTCTAATTAGTCTTGGCGCTTGAGGTTAAAAAGGGCAATAGATCGCTCGCTGAGTGAGTAATGTTCAGTGCAGGAGCAGCTTTAACCCTGCCCACACTAACCGGATTTGGATGGTTAGTGAGAATGGAATTAGCTAATCGAGGAGAACATGTCATCCCAAAGCCTCATCCAATCATCGTCTTATGTTCTGCTTAATGGGATCCAATTGAAGGGTAGCACAATTTGTCTGGGGCCATTTGGGACATGGAGCTTGAGCCAGATGACAGAATTCAAAGAATCCGAGTATTTAACCCCATTTCATGTGGAAAGCCGAACACTGGCGCTATACTGGGAGTAGGTATGTTCGGAGCCAGCCAGTAGATTTTCTTATGCGGATGATGGTGTCATATTAGCACTGACGCTGCTTCCATGTTGAGCCTCACAGTAACATCATGTGACCGCATGCTTCTTTCTGGCTGAAACTCTGTGGCAAAGTGGGGCAACTGATAGATTTTTACAGGGTAACACCATTTTCTGGATGATTCCAGCTTGTGTTGATAAGTGCTTATTTTCAAAAAGGTGTGACCACATAGTGCGTACTAGGACACACTACTGTCCCAGGTGTTGGGTATGTTACGTTTTTTTAAGTAAGTTTTAAGTAAAAAGTGACCAAAGTAATTAATAATTGTGTAACTGTATTACTTACTTTTACTGTTTGGATTCAGATGTCTCTTTTTAAGTTATTAATGAAAATCTTTGAGTTCAGGAGTATTTTGACAACATAATACCTGTAAAAAAAAAACAAAAAAAAAAAACAAAGAGCATGAAAATACATGAACACAGGATCACCATGCATAGGGCTGACCTGCTTGCTAGTATCAGCTCATTAGTGATAGGAAGTCACCAACCACTTCCTCCTAATGTGGGAGTCAACCAACAGGGCCACTCCTGTACATCATGATCATTGCCATCTAAAAGGAAGCGTGTGGCATACAGCACATGTGGCAAAGCAACTTCTTTCTCTGCTATGCTGTGCATGCAAAATTTATCAGTCTGGAGAATCTCATGTTAAAGATGGTAAGTGAGCAGCATGCATGAAGCTCATGCTGTGAAAATAGAAAAGTGTCCATAAAATGACAAATGTGGCCTTGACCATGAGCACAACTTGGGTACGGAAACATAATCAGAGGGGCACATGCAGCCCGCTTTGATGTAAAATGGGTCGGACAAGTGAAGGTCCACCTGTTTAATTTTGTGCATGTATATGTGTAACATTAAGAAAAAAGTTCTGATAGCTCACTTTTATTAGTAACCAAACTTTCTGTAGTAGACGAAAAATGTATCCATTATGTAACTCCTGTGGTGTAGCATGGATGGCTGCGGGGGAGGTCTTTAACAGCAGAAAAAGCTGTAAGACTAAAAAAATTACAGTTAAAAGTCCAAAGATTTATGGCCTCTTTCACCCTTTCATATGTTCCAAAACCAAAGCCTATGCCGGGACAATTCTGGCCCCCAGACCTGATGTTTGACACCTTGCTCAAGGAGGAGCAGTGATTCTTTGTGACTTGTGACAGGACAGACAAACAGATGAATGGACACCTCGCAGTGTTATGGGTTCATCAGACAAGTTAAAAACGATCGATAATAGCTTGCAGTATTTAAATTTCATAATGAAGTTTAGTTTTGCTCACTAACAAAACAGGTTTTATTAGTGTTGAAACCACATCGACCTGCTGAATATTTACACGTTGCGCTGTCCTGGACGGGATTCTTTTAACAATAGAAATGGCTGGAGGTGCTGCAATTATTTCCATTGTCTCTCTTTGTGAAATCCCTTCTGCTGCCACACAAGCTGTCTTTCCCTAAACTCAATCACAAAGATTTATATGGCTGATGGGATTAGTTTAAGCCATTAGGAGTAGTTAATGGTCTTTCCCAGTGTTGGTAAGTAACACTGACCAATTGACAGCAACAAGTGGTTCCTGTTGACATGAAGTTAGGACCTGCAGCAGGACAACAAACAGGGTTCACGCTCCTGAATGCTCGGCTGAATTGATCTGGATTTTTTCCCCCACCATTTAGCTGAAATTTAAAAGGACTTGGTGCTCACAGGTAAGACTCATAAATGTATAAAACATACATGACTTTGGAAGGGAAAATGTCAAATATTAAATTGTGAGAGGGACCCCTGCTGTAAGACGGGGACAATTTATATATACCGTGTAAATTTACTTCTCAAACATAAAATTACATCTATTTTCACCGTGTTATGTTAATTATGTGATGATTCAGGTGATTAAATTAAATTAACTTGTGTTACAGTTGCTCTGGGACTGCAAGTGATAGCTGTTTTTCCATTTTTGTAAAGCGGCTTTTTGACCAATAAACTGCCTGAAAACAGTAAAATGTTTCTTAGAAGTTTAGTTGATGATCATATAAAACGATGAAATATTAACATTAGAAGAGGTGAATAAAACATTTGTCAGAAACGACCTTAACTGTTCAGCTGTCGTTTGTGCCAGTTTGTTTTACTAATGACATGTTAAAAAATAAAGGATTCAAATTAATAACCTTCTTTTTTCTGAGCATGAAAAAAAAGAGCACATGTCATGTCAGAGGCGAGCCCCGGTGCTATCTGTGCCCTCCGATGACACAGCAAGATGTTTCCAAAGCCTTATTCACTCTGTTTGCTGTTCGCCTAACAAACAGCTCCTTTATGAGATTAAAGGATTTCTGTGGCACGCTGACATGCACGAAATTTAGAGAACATAGGATGTGTAGCCTCTCGCTAATCTTGTCTTTATGAGAAAGGAGGGATCAGGCTATTGGATTGCTGCAGCAAAGACAGGTTGTCGGAAACTTTTTTTTTAATAGTTTTTAAATGTTTGTAGTCCCAGTGAGCCAAACTACAGAGCCCACTGTGCACTGCGAGCACAGAGACCAATACGTTAATACTGTGTGCTGGTTAATTACCTGTTGATATGAATGAAATAGGTGAGGACTGTCTTATGATCAGGTTATTTTCTGCTTCTTTCCTATGTGTCCCACATTTACAATAAATCACTAGAGATTAATTTTCTCTAATATTATATTCATCACTTTGCTTCCCATTCACTAACAGCATTACTAATCATGTGTCCTTGAAACGGATGGATTTTAAATTAATTAAATGGATTGGCACAGAAAATGCCTCAATTGGATTACCATCTGTAATGCCAGCTAACAAGATACAGTCATTTGCATGTGATTTGAAAAGCAAATTGCCTGAAAGGTTTACTCAATACTGTACAATATGTTTTAGAAAACATTCTTAATGATTGGTGTCCTTAAATCAAAAACCACAATGAACTGGAGATCGGGGAGCTCCGTAGTATCCAAAACTTCCCAGGAAAATCATCCTGTTTGAAAGTTCTCTTCAGTTTCAATATAAGAGACGGTGAAACGCTTTAAGTGGGATTTTCTGATACTCTAAATGAAGCCAATTTACCAAAATGTAAACAGATATAGGGCAAGAAAACAAAGCTTATGTTGTGGTTAACTAACTTGCCCCATAGTGTCAGACTTTAAAATCTCCTGCTCTACAGCATGCGATCTGCCACCTTAGCTCAGAAACTAAAACTCTCACTTGTTTCTGTCTCATCAGTCTACTTCCTGCGACCACAGCCTGCTCCGTCAACTTCTCCACATGCATCAGAACACCCCGCGGCATGCCTTCACTCCCGTCCTGCACCAGTCCTCGAGCATCCTGCCAAATCCAGCATTGATGGGACCTCAGGACAGAAATGTGAGATGTGATTACTTTAACTATCCTCATGTGAAGCTGCTCAGACTTGGAAGTTATTCCAGGCCCCTCACCTGCTTTTACCTACTCCTCACTGATATCCATCTTTTACATCTTGCTGCAGTTTAACACAAACCTGCCCGGACAAACAGTGAGGACTTTCTTTGCACCCATCACAGCCTCGCACAGAGCAACAACTAGATCCTCTAACTCAACAGTGAGTAAAAAACTCAAGAATCTCATCAATACAGTAACTAAAATATATAAAATGTTACTTCAGTTTCCTTTTAAATAGATGAAATTGTTTTCATTAAAATGAGTGATTTCTTTTCCAGATACGAGGGAGATGGGGCGCACTGCACGTGTGTATCGCGTGGAAAATTTACCACCACAAACAACTCAAGGTGAGCACTAAATAAATTGAATTGTTTTTTTTTTTTTTATTGGGATTTGTGGTAGTTTTGAACGTCTCTACATGTTTTGGGAGTTATGTGTGGAAGCATTGGTGATCCCATGCAAACTGTAGGCTCCGGTTCCTGCTCTCAGCTGACAGAAGTGGCACCCTGGTGTGGTCTTCTGCCAGTCGCTCTGCTGTCGCCCATCTACTTTACGATTGGATTTGTTGTGTATTCAGAGATGCTCTTCAGCACCTCCTCATACTCCTATTTTGAGTGCAATTCATTTCCTAAGAGATAAACTACCTGAGCTTTATTGTTTTTCAGCTCAGAGGTATGTCACAATAATACTGTTATTGTGAATTGTATTGTGAAAAGTTCGTAGAGGGATAATATTAATGGATCACACTGATCTTGTATTGCACAGCTGATTTGTCTGATAAACAACATGTAATATTTAATTTACCAGAAATTGCAACAAATGCACAGCAGTCAACAGGAGCTGACACCTGAGTGTCCTGCTAGCAGTCCCTCTGCCTCTGTGCAACAAAAGGAACTACACCAGCCGTGTGCACACCCGTGTTCAGGTGAGTTTCACGCCAGTAATGATTAAGTCGTTTTTGCAGCAAAAACAGAAATGTAGCACTGATTCTTTTCTTGGACTTAGACTCTTCGTCTGAATTCTCTTCAGGTGGAAGCAAGAGTGAAACTACAAGCTGTGACTGTTCTGTCTCTGACCTTCAAATGCCTCCACCAGTGTCTACCCACAGCCGTGCGAACAGGGAGAAACTTGACTGTGAGAAGCAGGACCAGCACTCAACACCTGATAAGAAAGAGAAACACCAGATCCACCAATCTAGCCCAACAAAGGATTTACCTCATAAAGAGAAGTTCGGGGAATTAATAGTCACTTCTGACCTTGATGGCAGACACAGCGGATCGCTCGACAGGAAGAGGCAGTTTGAGTGTGAAGGCATCAACAAAGCAAAGAGAATGAGGCACGAAATGTTCAACAGTCCGTTTGGTTCTTCTCAGACTTTGCAGTATTATCCATCTCCATTCATCACAACTTATACACATCCACCAGCACACAACATGCAAGTGCAACACACTAACATGAGTGATTGCTCTTTCCTGTATCCTAACAGCATTAGATTTAATGCGTCTTATCCAGGCACCAAGCCGCATCCCTGCCAAACGTCTTCATGGGGGACAATGAGGGACACACACAGTTTCCATTTTAGGAAACACACCCTTAAAGACTACTCACTGAATACCTGCAAGGCAATCAGGAAACCCCTTGTAGCAAGAGGTATCACGTCACCTCTTTATTTCCTTCGAGTGAGGGAGACACTTCTGTCGAGAGAAGTGTCAACACCGCTGCAGACGCCAGCGGCCTCATACTGGCTCTAATGCAGTATTGGGACCCTGAGTCTCCAGAGTAGGCTCAGAAAGGGAGAGCTCACATTCTCAAATTTCATCTCTCACTTCAGTTTTATTTATACCGAGCCAAATAAAAACAGTCACATCAAGGCACTAGGAATCTCTGAGTAATCAGCCAGAGTGGGAGAAAGTACCTCTGACAGAAGCAGGTTCATCGAGGGCAAGCATGTCCTGGAGCTGGGTGAAGTGAAGGAAAAATTGAAGATAATGGAAAAAACAGCAACATTTCAAACTCCAAGAGAGAACACACAAATTAAAGACATAAAATAATGGCTTATAAATGCATGTTGAATGCTTTCAAGGAAGGTCTCCCAGCAGTCTGAGCCATTTGCTTCATAGCTGAATGTAAGCTTGACCTAAAAGCGAAGTTTAATCCAATCTTAAAAGCAGACTGGGTTCCCTAACTCAAGTTGGGAGCTGGTAACAGAGGACTCACAAAGATCATTAGGACATGATGGGTACTATGAGGTATCATTAGGACATGATGGGTACTATGAGGTATTTAAAAATATATATTTACAGCGTCTGTCTTGTCATTTAGGTTTCTGTGGTACTCCGCACAGTGAACAGCACTGATTATTTACACCTTAAAGTGTAAGCAGATTCATGTTCATGTGCTTACTTTTTTTTTTTTTTAAGTTGGGCTCAGGTTGGCCTCTAAAAAAACTGGAAAATGAAAAACTGCCGATTTATGGAGTTTATGGAGATTCTGTCTGAGGCTGTATTTTGCACATAAGCTTTGAGCTAAATGCTAAAAGTGAGGATGTATGAATAGATGTGGATTAACCCTCATTAGCATCCCTAAAACCTCAAAGCCACAAAAAGACACAAAAACATGGCACGATCTTTTCTTGTTTCAAAAATGTATTTAACTGTGTAACAATAAAATTCAACAAAGGTCACAACAAAAAATAAAGTCTTCAGAATTCAGTGCCTGGAGAACATTTCATGGAACAAGCTTTCTAGTGCTTTTAACTCCTCCCCCATTCATAAAAACTTTAACAGAAATTTTTACCTGTGGTTCATATTTGTACAGAGGCTTTAAAAGCAAGGTTGTGGTATTTGAGCCTATAAGATTTCAATATATGAAATGCTGGAGAATGTGAGGAAAGGTTAGGATAAATTAAAAACAACAACAACAACAATAACAATAACAAAAAATACAGCTGCTCCAATGATGTCTCCACTAACAGCTCCACAACAAAATATGCACAAACAAACCAAATTAATTGCATAAAGCCTACACTGGGTGTGGGTCATCTGACCCAGCGCACAGTGAACACTTAAACCACATCCATGCCGAGGCCCCTCGCAACCTCCGTCAGAGCTTGGACTGCTCCAGAAGCCCCAAAACCATCACAGTCCTCCTGCATCAGTCCTGCAGACTCGTCCTCAATGTGAGGAATGGTGCTCATCACACAGTAGACAGGAGAGTCGCTGCCTCTGGGGCTGGCTTGAGACGACATGTCCTCACCTCCTGAGAACTCTGAGGAGTAGGAGGAGCTGGAGGAGGGCGAGGAGGATCCTGTGGGAGAGCTTCGGCCGCTCTCCGGCGTGACAGCAGCGCTCTCGTCCTGACTGCTGCCACTTGGACTTTTCTGAAGGCTCTGAGGCTTCTTGGCCATGTTCTTCATGATCTCCTTTGTCACTTCAACAGTCTCAAAGCGCACCATATTTAACTTCAGGAAACCATCGACATCCTTCCTGTACCTGTATGACAGGAGAGGAGAGGAATCCATTTGAGTTTTTACGTTTTTTCAGCTCTACTTAAATTATATTTGTCGCACCCAGAGGACTGTAAAGCAGAGAGGATGACTGTTACCACAGGTGACTCACCTAAAGCGGGAATGTCCAGAGGGCCACTTCAGCTCATGCTTCTTACGAAGGTGAAGTGTAAGAGTGTAACACCAAGAGAACACCTTATCACAGATATGGCATTTATATTTAGCCATTCCCCCAACCTATTGGTCATCAACAAAAAAACATTAGTATATCTACAGTCACAGCAGGCTGAGATGATCTGACCAGGTAATATGTTGGACAACACTGTGTTACAAACCTCATGGACTCTCTTGAAGTGCTGGCTCATTGTTTGGAACGTATGACAAGTATAATCACAACCCTCCACTGTACAGCTGTACATGGTGCCCTCATTGTGAACCTCTGTGTGCTTCTGCAGATCGCGCTGGTTCTTAAATCTGTGGGGAAATAAAGATGGAAACAGTTAAAAATACTGGCGACTGTAGCTTTTACCCCTCAGCCTCCCTGTAGATGCACCTCTGGTATAAATGTAAAAATTCCAAAGTGATTTTCAGAATAGTTGACCTCACTGAGATTCCAACCTGAGGGAGATTTGGTGTCAATTTCAAATACTTGGTGACATCTTTTTCGAGTTATCGCATTTGCAAGATCTTTAGAAAACTTGACCTCTGACCTTGAGGACCAAGTCACTGAGTTTCAAACTCATCTGAGACTTTTTGTAGAATCACTTATGGTATGAATTTAAAAATCCTATGTCGCCTCCTTTTTTGTATTCACAAATTTGAGTGTCCAAGCCACCTGCACAGCAGGGTTACGACAATACCCCATCAGCCTTTCAAGGCTGATTGGGTAAAAACTGATTTTGGTAATAAAGATGTGGCTCTAGCAGCATTCTCACTCAAATGTCACGTGTTTGAGCCTCTTACTTCTTACTTACTTATAGTTGTTTACATTTTCAATACAGATGAGTCAAAAATTGCACTGCTACTTAAAAGGTCTCATATTATGGCCCGTTTCTACCCTCATGTGTTCTAGTAATATGTTTTTCAAGTTTCAGCTAAAAAATACCACACAGGTCACTAATTTTTCCCCACCTTCATACCCCTGCTTTTAACTCATCTCCTAACAGGGCGTATCGGGGGGCTTTAAAAGCAAACGAGCTGCTGTGCGACTGAGCTCCAGCCAGGAATATGCACATAAGCAGGACTGGTCAGCATAGGCAGTAAAGTCTGTGTTACTGAACAGAAGTGCCTGCATTTTCCTGTTCTTTGTGGTTACTTCATAAATAAAAATGTCTATTATGCGTGAGTAAAAAACACCCCAAATGAAACAGAAACAGTTACAAACATCTGTATGTCAATCCTGCTGATTCTCCTTTGGGGGAGGGTCAGTTGGAGACGATGATTAGGCTGTTCTGACATCACAGGAGGCTGCAAACCAATATATCTCATACAGAGACATAAATGATTGAAAGACAATAAAACAAGGAACTGATTTCTTTTTTCATATTTTGTGGCTCTTTCTTTAAAAACCCCTTTAAACACAATATTTTAACAAACCTTTCCTAATAGTTTTGGTTATGGTCTTATTAGGAGAATTCCTTAAAGGGTATACAATATTTTTTAAGGCACGACTAAAGACTGGTTACATTTGAAGCAGATATTAAAGGGAGTATTTTGACTAAAAACATATAATAAAAAGATCTAAAGAGCAGATATTATCCTGAGCTCATTTCCAGCTCCCATTTTTGTTCTTTGATTCTATACTAAAGTAGCTTTGCATAGATCACAGTTAAGAATAATTCCCGTTTGTTATATACCAGGCCCACAGTGCACCCACTTTGTTCTTCCTCAGTCTGAAAGACCTTTTTTAGCGAATCCTGTATTCACAAGCAGAGCTGTGTACCTGAGAGCACCATGTTAAGGATACTGACGAGCTAAGAGCAGAAATTAAGCATTTAAAGTCACCTGAAGGCTGAGTTTTTGCCTCACACTTACACATACACAAACTGAAGGAAATAATGAGTCAGCTGGAATGAAAACTTCCTTCTGACTTTGGATGTTAAAAATGCTACATGGTTCCTCACAAATACACGATACAGAATTTTACTGAAATAGCTGAAACTTGATAACCCAGCTTTTGCTGCCATATTAAAGAAAACGATGGAGTTAAGAGTGTGTTTGCTGTTAACTGAACACTTGATGAGCTGTGTTTGAGGATCTACCTTTTGTCACAGAAGTCGCACGGGAACGGACGCTCATCACAATGGCGGAACCTGATGTGGATCTTCAGAGCAGCCAAAGTGGTGCAGGTCATGTCACAAAAGGGGCACTTCACCTGATTCACTGAGAGTAAAAAGGAAAAAAAAGGAGGGGCAATGCATGTAACAGATGATCAAACTGAGTCAGAGATCCACCATGGATCTATTAACGTTTAATAACTAACAGATCACAAAGAAACTCAAATAGATCAGATTTTGTACACCTGACCAACCAAATGACATAACTCAGTACAAAATAAGAGCTCAATGAATACAAATCTAAAGACCACACAGTAGGGAGCTTGACAACAGAAACAAAAGAAAATCTGTAGCAATGTGCGATAAACTGCTCATAAACCGCTCTCTCCATTTCTAATATTTCAAGACAAACAGCCATAAAAACAATTTAATCCCAAAAGAAAACTTAGAAATAAAACTCACCATGCTGACGAACATGATCCCTCAAAAGCCTCTCGCTGGAAAAAGCTTTCCCACAGTGTTCACAAACCAGCGTCTCTGTTAGGATAAGTACACATACAAACATCAGCAATAAGGCGGTGCAATTAAAACATCAACATCATAGAAATTTAATGCGAGCTTAAGCGTCCGTCTCACCTACTGGCTCAGCTTGCCTGTGCAGGTGGTCAAACAGCTTTGTGTTGCTGGAGAACATGCTGCCACACGTAGGACAGGCGACAAGGCGCTCCTGAGTATGGCTCCGCATATGTTCCCTCAAACGGTATCTGATCTTGAAAAAGGCGTCGCAGCCTGTGAACAAAACGGGAAACGTCACAGGGTGTCCAAGGAGATAGCGTCTCACGAACGTTTAAAAAACTCCCGGTCGTACCTGCCCACTGGCAGAAGAGCGCCTGCTGTTGTTGAGGCAGAGACTGTGGTTCAGCACTTTCTATGTGGTTGTCCACATGTCGATAGAACCACTCAGGATTATTAAATGTACACTTTAAAAAAGAAAACAAGGAAAAATAAATAAATCCCATGATAATATAATCAATCGTTTAGTGAAGACTGGATAACTTAAATGAAAAATACCTACATCACATTGCTCCCACTGGCAAACATATCCGTCTGATCCTTCAGGGACCAGATTGTTGCTGTGCATGCCTTGATTGCAGCTGGGAAGATCTGGACGGGACTTGAGCAGCTGTGACCCAATGAACTTGAGCTTCCCATGGTAGTTGTGGAAATAAGCATGGACCTCCAGCTCTGCAGGGCTACCCATGGAGAGAAATTCACACCCATTCCAGAGACACGCATATTCATCTAATGAAAAAGAAAGAAAGGGAATCAGTAATTATTGCAATGTCATTACAGAATGTTTAAAGCAACTTTAAAAACTTTAAAGCACCCACATGTCCAATAACATGAAAACCAGATTAACCGTGATCAGCATGAGGTTGAGAAGTATCCCATCGTATAGTCTGGTGTTGAGTAGAGACAGTTGCTGTCACAAAATAAAACTAAAACCATGTACCGGCAAAATCTGACTGTAGCTACAAAAGCAGTTTTACTTGTGACTCATAAATACACCGTGAAGCAGGGGGCTTTATAGCGCACTCTGCAGCACTGCCATTTGTTGCATTCGTAATATAAGCAGGTTATGGTTAGATGATGCAGAGATGACTGGTAGTGGTGAGTGATTAAAATAAGCATTTACCAGTAAAATAGTACAGACATCACAATTAGTTTAATCCATAAACTTGCCCCTTTCCTGATTTTTCTTTCTTTCTTTTTTTTGCATATTTGTTTCAGATCATCAAACTAATTTTAATATATTAGCTAAAGACAATTTAATATCTACAAAGGCAGAATTACTGAATCACCAAAATTACTCTAAGAGCGCCTCAGTGACTCATCCAAGAGGTCACAAAAGAACCCAGAACAAGAAAATGTGCCACAGCCTGGCCGATGGAGGGACAAAAGTATAAAAGAGAGGATGAGCTGAAAGGCAAAACAAGAGAAATGCTGCAAAACAGAAAACAGCACAATGATATTTTTTTTATCTCTGTAATCTTGTTCATATAAATCACTGTAAGCCAAAATTTTAAATGACAATAAAATCCAATCACTTGCACTGATCTACACACAACCACAATGAGAGTTGAGTAACAATAACACCTCTTTGTAAAATTCAACAGGCATATTTAAACTGGACAACACTTGGACCAAACACTGACCATTAAGCCCCATGCTAATAAACTTAATGTGCTGCCCAACAAAAGCGGCCCCTCGCCCACCCTTGCACGCAAAATCGCTTACCCAGCTCCTCCAGGGCATCGTTGTCCCCCAGGTAGTCCTTCAAATGCAGACACATGTGGTCGCTGAGCTCCTCCATGGAGCGGCCGGTGAAACTGCACGAACCCCACTCACAGACCACCTCAAAGTTCCCGAGTTTCTTTGTTGTCATCATGTCGTTGAGTCCTGTGAGCTCAGCCCGTCACACCCTAACCAGCCACACGGAAAGTAGGCACATATGTTTAACCCAGGGAGAAAAGGAAACGCTGAACTACGACATCTAAACTACTAAAGACGCCGTTTTGGTAGTTAGCATGCGCTAACGAGGACTGATGGAAACTGAAACATGTTTGTAAATGTTTGAAGAGTCATTAGCTGAAGTTAGCGCCAAAGTTCTTACTATCTGACTGAATGAATAACTAAAACCACATCAAAACATATATTTTTAAAATATATTTTTTTGGTCATAACAGTTAATGAGGCCGTTCACAGCTAACAACAGTTTACTTCATCCTTAAGAAGTTGTGTTTGTGTAGATGATGTTTATCTGGCTAACAGGTTAGCTCCCGCGAAACCTGTCACAGGTCTGTGCTCTTTATCCGACTTTTCCTAAATTAATACAGCTTGTACATTTTAACCCGGGATTGTATAAATTCATACTGTTGTTTCTAACGCTAGTGATACACAAGGTTTTCATAAATGTTTCTTACAGTAGTTAATATCACTTTGTACAGCAGATCTGAGCTCCTCCTTGTTCTTCCCTCCTCTCAGCTTGTTTGGCTTTGTTTATTTCCTGTCGCTTCTTCTTCGTTTATTCTTAAAACTGTGCCGGGAAAGCTGAGCATATCGCCACCTACTGCACTGGAAACCGCAGCAAACTAAAGCCTGAAGTAAATAGCATTTTGTTTTTATACACTTATTATTATTATTATCCCCCTCTTCTGCTTCTTCTTTTTCTTCTTCTTCTTCTTTCAGCTTCTCTCTTTAGACGGTCCCACAATGGATTATCTACATCTATCTCTCTATCCTTCTATCACAAATCACCCCTGAAGCTCATCTACACCCACTCCACCCTGTCTGCACTCTCTTCTTCTCCGGATGACTGATTCCAGGTATTTAAACTCATCCAGCTCGAATTTTATGGCGTTATTTTTGTGCCACGCCATAGAATTTTAATTTGAAATAAATACATAAACTCAAAGAAAGGTGAAAGAAAAGAAAAACTGTTTCTTAATTTCTTAAAATAAATCCTCACATTTATGAGAAAAATGTATTTTGTAGTGAAGGAACAAGTCAACCCTTCCCTTTGTATCCTAAAATTAACTTTAAAAAGGTCCAATTCTAGACCTCCTTAAATGCTGTGATGATATCATGATTTTGGGCTACAATTAATATTTCTTTATTGTATCAGACTAAAAATATATATATAATTTAATTTGGTTATTTACTGCAGGGATAATACACACTCCACACACACACAAATATACATTATTTTATCTTGTATTTACATTTTAATATCCATAAAACATAAAATAACAAGATCCTCTGAATGAATATGGAGTAGTATGGTTTAGTTATGGAGTTTCATTTAAGTAAAAATACTAATAAAATACTTCAGTACCTGCCCTGAATTCACTTAAAGTACTATTTAGGAAAGTATCAAAAAAGAGGACATAAAATAGTCACAAACATAAAATATTTTATATCATAAGATTATTCATATTCAGTTTAAATTCAGCCAGTTTAGTTTAGTTTAGATGTTGTAATCAACTTTTTAGAAAAAATATATATACATTTCTATATTAATTGATCAGCTCAGTTGTGATTTTATAGTAAAAGAATCTCAACCCTGTGTTTAAGTGTAGCACCACTGATAACCTCGGAAAGCCTTCTGTCTTCTTTGTTCCTTCTTTGGCAGTGCAGTTAAACCACAGCTCTTATGTCTGTTTTTATCTTTAAACGCCAGACCAAACTCCTCCCAGGAAGTGACAACAACTTCTCCTCCACCCTGTCAGCATTTCCTCCAGACACAGAGTGTGAACAAAGAAACAGACCTGTACAATAAGGACTGCTGTGATCAAGCTATTTCACGTGCAGTGGACGGATTAAATGATAGCAGTAATTTTCACTGTTAAATAGTCCGCTCTTGTATAAATTCAGAAATGTTTCCTGTCAGTCTGAAAATCATCCATGCATGCAACTTTATTCTTAATTTTATTCACTTTATTTATTTGGAATGATTTTGATCTTTGACCAAAATGTCTGCATTTTTTCTAGTGTGGCTCATAATTATGAACCAGGCTTAATTATTCCCCTTCTGTTGTGCTGTACTATACTGTATTCTTACACTGGGAAGGTTTCACAGGTTGTTAATAGACAGAAAAGAGATGATTTACACCTGAAGAAACTGGTTATCCCTACCAGCCTGAGAAAGCCCTTAATGCCAACAGAAACAGGAAGCTACTGTAAGCAGAAGGAAACCTGAGATCAGCCTGCAGCCACCTTTCAATCAAGGCTCACAAGGTTCACTGTCAGATTGTGCCATAGATCCCCTCCACTAGAGGTCATGATTTGCTGACCGTCAGTACCTTGTCTGTCAAAGAAATACAATATTTTCACCAGAGTGCATGTCTCCTAAAGTAAAGTCAGTGCTACACTAATAAAGTTGCTCAGTGTTGCACAAAATGCAGGTATTCATAACAGCAGCCTTATACTGTGGTGCGCATTCACGGTGATTCATTCCTCTGTGTTCTCAAAAATGAGCTGCTATAAAACGAATAAAGTGGGAAATCATCTGCAGTCTCTTCTGTGCTGTGAATATTTAATACAAATATTGTACATGCCATTTTCCCCACACATGCATTCAAGCCTAAAACCTTTTCACTGTCACAGCTCCTGTTTTGTTTGTGACGGTCAATGAAGTTTATTGTTTCCACCATAATGAACTTCAAAAATATACAATACAATATAATAAGGACTCTTACTTGCACCGACAGTATAATATAGGGAGGGACCATGACCAGCCACAAATGTGTTTTAGGGCGGGGGGGGGGGGGGGGGGGGGGGGCAGAGCCTAGGCAGCTCCAGCGCCATTGCTGATCTCTTATTCAATATTTCATGTTGCTCTGCAAACACGAGGGCCCATAACGACTGAATTATTGATGCAGATTTATGTCAGGATGACTGATTCACAGGAAAATGACCACCAGACACCAAAAAGGATGATAAAGGGATAAATTAATGTTTCTTTCCAGTCGTACATCCGCCCTTTCATGATTTCATTAACAGTGAGTGTTTTGTTTTCAGATGAGAGCACTTTGGCTAGCTTGTTTAAACTGAACTGAACGATGCTCGCATAAAATACATTTATGCAACCTTTAAATGGCTCTCAATTTTACCAGAGTTTGGAGGAGGGAACATCTGCAGAGCACAAACTGTAAGGTCAACAGAAAACAACAAAATCCAGACTTGAAGGAGAATGTCTCAGATTTCCCTTCTGGAGAAATGCAAACCAGCAACACTGAAGTTAAATAGCAATTCAGTACTCTTGCTTAATTATTTAGTTCGAGCCTTGGCA
Source organism: Neolamprologus brichardi (assembly GCF_056152115.1). Taxonomy (NCBI): domain Eukaryota; kingdom Metazoa; phylum Chordata; class Actinopteri; order Cichliformes; family Cichlidae; genus Neolamprologus; species Neolamprologus brichardi. The sequence goes on from NC_142117.1 coordinate 26,574,809, forward strand.
CAGATACCCTAAGTTTTCAGTTGACTTGGCTTTCTTTGGAAATTCTTCAAGATATAAGTATCTCTTGATGTAAAAAATAATATTTTAGGAGGTTAGATGTAAGTTGTAGAAAGATATTTCAAAGAAAACACGAGTAACCACACAGATTTATCATGACTTCCTTTCTTCTGGACTTCTGGGCTTCCCCTCCTTGCATTTTTATGTCAGTCTACACTGGCCACTTTATAAGGTACAGAAAGCTAGTGCTAACCCCTTTTGCCTTCAGAGTTGTCCTTATTCTTGGCATAGATTCAATAAGGAGCTGGAAATAGGGATATTTGATACGAAAGCATCACACAGTTGCTGCAGATTTGTCGACTGCACATGTGTGATGTTGATCTCCCGTTCCACCAGATCCCAAAGGTGCTTTATTGGATTGAGATCTGGTGAGTGTGGAAGCCAGTTGAATACAGCGAACCTCATGTTCAAGAAACCAGTTTAAGATGATTTAAGGTATGCGACATCCTGCAGTAAGCAACTATCAGAAGATGGGTACACTGTGGTCATAAAGGAATGGACTTGGTCAGCAACATTAATTGGGTTGGCTTTGGTGTTTAAGTAATGCTCATTTGGTTACTAATGGGAAACAAAATGTGCCAAGAAAATATCCCCCTTACCATTACACCACCAGCAGCCTGAACTGCTGATACAAGGAAGGGTGGATCCACGATTTCATGTTGTTTGTACCAAATTCTGAGCCTAACATCTGAATGTGAGCAGAAATTGAAACTCACCAGACATGGAGATGTTTTACCAATGTTTTATGGTTTAATTTCTGAACTGTAGCTTCAGTTTCATGACAGGAGTCATGTTATCTTCTGCTGCTGTAGTCCATCTGCTTCAAGGTTTGACATGTTGTGCATATTCAGAGATGCTCTTCTGCATACCTTGGTTGTAACAAGTGTTTTTGAGCCGTTGCCTTCCTTCCTTTTCTCTGACCTCTGGAGATTTGTGATAATGAGCAGCTGAACAGGTGTACCTAACAAAGTGGACAGTGACTGTATATGCCATTTACTTAACAGGATAAGCTGTTGCATTTTAATAAACACTAAAGTCCAAATAAATTCAACAAGTCACAACGCAGGATTCTGCATCACTTTAATCAGTTCATTCAAAGCAAGCTGAAAATACAAGCACAATATCACAACAGCGGTATGACATACGCATGTCATATCATCACTTCACTCTGGTCTGACGCCACGCGCAGTCCAAACCTGACAGCATATAAGATGAGAGATATAGCACCAGAGTGTCGGAGTGCATAGCAGCACTTGTAGTGGTTGGGTCAGACTTGATGCTTAGCAGGCAGCAGGTTGAAGAGGTCAAACACACACACGCACAAAAAAAACTTTCACTCAGTTATCACTCATGCACTCACACACACACAGAAGCTAAAACTGGAAGCAGACCCACGGTGGCTAGTGCTAGACTGGGCCCTCACACACTGCGGCCGTGTCGGCCACTGAGGGTATCACGGTATACGTCTGTGTTTACAACCAGAGAGGGAAGGCTGGGCTGTGATAACTTTTTGAGGTCATGTCACGAAGAACTCATGCGAGTTTTAGATTTTCAGACAGCAGCAGTTTAAAGAGTCCTGGCCCATTCCTTGTCCTTCAACACATCAGTGCATTCAGAGTGAAAAATGTTGAGCAAATCTAACTAGTTCTCTCTCTCATTTTCTTTTAGGCCTATTTGTCTTTTCTTTTCTTTTTTAAAATTATTTAGCACAACTACAGCGTCACAGCTCAGAGGGGAGGGTGGAGTACAATGCCACAAAGTACTGAGTCATCGTGAAAACTATGGTTTTCTTATTAAATCAAGGGAGTGGATCTCCATTTAGATTGCTTGTGGGTGAAACCATATTGCTGGTGTGTTTATTTTACAGCTTTAATAGCCACTAGACTATGATTTTACTCACTGTATGTACCTTTTTGGTGTGATCAGAATCTATTTCTACTCATGCATTATGTTTGAGAAGGATTTAACCCTATACATTTATCTTTGAAAGCTCAATTTACAAGCTAGGATGTGACTGTGACAGACAGTCAGCTAATGAACCGAAAACAGGGTCTTGCATGCAAGCTGTAGTAATTATATTACAGTTCACTTTCTATCTCAGCAGATATCATCCAGAACAATGAAATGAAAACCAGGACCATACAGCGGAGGCACTGTAATTCACTGTGAAACAGATTATTCACTTTTCACAAAAATCCCTTCATGTGATACAGAAAAACAAAAAAAAGCCTCTCTTTGACCTTTTTCTTTTTGTTTACAATCATTTTAACACTGAATTCATCATCCATTCAGACAAAGGTAAAAATTCCCTTACATACACACACTACATGTGTACCGATGGCTCCTTTTTAAGGTTTGCTGTCGAAACGGAACTCATAGAAACAATGTGCAAAATTATGTGCTCGATAATAGAAAGCAGTTCTGTGCGCCAGAATACATTCACGTACTTTTCACACATTCACACACGCATAGTTTGCCGTGAAATTATTTGCATTATTCTAAAAGCTCAACATTGGTGCCCATTCAAACTATATATGACCGGACAGCAAAAACAACAGGTAAGGAAATAAACCAAAGGGAAGAGATTCGCTTCATGTGACCACGTTAGCTTGTTTTACTGTTTGCCCGCCTCTGCCAGTCTGTTGCTGATCTCTTTGCTCTTCTTTGTGACGGCTCCCCCCGGTTTGGGTTCTGAGGCGCCCAAAGAAGGTTTCTTCTTGGCTGACTGGGAACTAGAAATCTGCTTCTCTTTAGCTTTTTTCTGCATCCTCCCTGTTGTTGTTGGTGTTGATGATGACTTTTTTGGTTTGGTGCGGGAAACTGGTTTATCCACCTGAAAGAGAGAAGAGATGCGAGAAGAGATTAAACTGATGTCAGAGAAACTGATTAATACTTTGGGAAATGGAATTTATTTTGTTTCCTTGCTTGGAGGATGACAACATCATCATTTGAATATGAATCTAAAGCCGATAGCCAATTACCTTGGCTCAGCTTAGCAAAAATTCTATATAAACACCTGGCCTTATTGTTCTCCTCTTTAGACACAATCGAACACAACAAACAAATATTTAATATGAAATCATGTTGAAAATTCAGCAGCACAAACTGCTGTCAGTTTAATAAAATAATTAATAAATATGCCACTACGGTAGATTCCTAATAAAAAAAATTGGCCTGGTTATCCACTGATCACAGATTTCTCTGCCTTCCTGCTGAGCTTGACCCACTTTTAACCACATATGTAAATATCCAGAAGCATCCAGTTCCATTTACTTAAAGTAACTGCAGACTTCTGGAGTTTAAGAGTCAACGAATGTGTAAAAATGACTCGCTCTGTAACATGTTTTACAGCATCATGTACCACAGATTCTAACTGTGAATGGTGCATTCAATGACAATGGGGTTAGGGTTGATCTTTCCACCCAGGAGTGTGGCTACTCCACCTCTCTCAGCCCATTACAGGTGTTGCTCCATCACTTGCAAAGCCAACAAACTGAGCCAATCACATTTGATCAAACGCCTTATAGCAAGACTTTCTAACTGCAGGATGGTGCAGACTTTAACCCCAATGCAAAACTGCCATTTTAACATGTTGAAATAACAAGTTGCAGATCTCAGCTTAGAAGGGAATTCTGATGCTGATGATCAGGCATGTCGTTGACACTCTGTGGGAATATTCTAGGATTCTACATTTTATTTAGTCTAGTTTTCCACGTTTAACCAGTGGGGGTGACATAATGAAACCAACCAACACCACCACCACCGTGTGGGGTGTGAGGAACTAACAGCTAATGGGGTGACAGTAAGGCTTAGACCGCTATGACTGCTAGAACAGCAGAGATGAAACCGAAGCGATACATTTTCTTGGTTTTGCTCTCCCCTGGAAATTTAAAGGGTGACATGCATATAAATTAAATGTGTTGTACATTCATGTATTCTTTCCTTGTCAAACTCACAGGCAGCATACTGTGTTACCATGGAATGCCACTGACCCACGGACCACAGTTTGAGAACCTTTGTGCAAAGCTAAGATAATTAACTGCTGGCTCCAAGCAAGAAAACAAATAAGCATACTTCCCAAAATTTTAAGCTAACCATTTACATCTTTACTTACTGTAGGCTAACTGATAGATTATAAATCAAGTCTTATTTTATCATGCAATACAAACCTTCTTTTATCTTGTTACTCAAGATAATTTCAGGCAAATGACACCATATGCTATAGATGATACTTGCATGATGTGGTTAGTGCAATGAAGATAAAGGTCCAAAAAATAGCACAAAAAGCGTGTTTGTGCCTTTCCTTCTCTAAAAAGTGGTTCGTGCAGTTCCTTATTTAATGAACTTTTAAGGAATATAAAGCATACATGGTATTTAGTTTATATTAGTATATGATGTTAGTATTATGCTTTATAAAATGAAGCAATTTGGTTCAACTACTAATACTGGTGGAGGCTTGACAAGCAGGCCTGCATTGGTGAGATTTGTTCAGATCAAAAGATTGAGTGGGGAAAAGTGGGTGCAGAGATAAATGTGGCCTCAAGCCAGGTGCTTAGCTCATTTCTGCTCTTGAGCTGGAGTTGCCTTAGTGATAACAGACTGATGGAGGGGCTCCCAGCTTTTACAAATGAGCATCAGCATCCAGCGACAAAGTTGCAAATCATGCTCAACTTTTGCTGATTAAATAAACCTTACAAACAATATTGTATAAGATGACAGTGAAAGGTTATTTCTGACTAAAAAAAAAAATGTGGACAGCTCTATTTCTCAGAGTCGTGTAAAGTAAGTTAGGTGTCGCCATGGCAAACCTTGTTAATAAATTTTGTTGCCAGAGACGGTCAGTGTGGGATTAGGAAGACTATGTTACCATGGTACCAGTGTAAAATAAATAAAGAAAGGCACTGCACTCCATCGGGTTTACCAGACATTTTCAGAACAAAGTCCAGATTAGATTTAACACTTTAAATATTTTTTCTTCTTAATGTTGATGACGTGGGTCTCAAAGAATACAATTAGATCCACATGGCTGTGTCACACTGACCTGCACACTGCTGCTACACTGATCAGACAGAGGCACAAAGGATATCAAAAATGCACTGCCATATTCCTAGTATTCCTCTTTATAATCTGTACGCCAATTCATGGTCAGCCATTGCATGAAGAAAAAAGAAAAGTGCCATCTTGCCCAGTGTAGCTTTTACTAACACAATAGAGCATCAAGCAATGTTTTCTAGGTCCACTGGTGCAACAAATGTTTTGATTTTTATCTGATACATGTTGATAGCATCTCTGCTTCTTTATTTTCTCCAATCCCATCCTTTTTTTCTTTTCTTTTTTTTTTCCAAACCCCATGATGAACTGTTAAAACTACAAATCTCCACAAAAGGTAGTGGCTGGTGCAGGCTGAGAGGTGGGCAAACAGTGAACAAATAACTTTGGGAGGACTGCATCTGGCAACTGGGTGATAAATGTGACTGAGGCTACGTCCACACTAGCCCGGATAAATATGAAAACGGTGTTTTCGTCTGAGAACGCTCCGCGTCCACACTATCGTTTTCAGTCGTTTTCACATAGTTGAGCGTCCACGTTTGGAAACGTCTGAAAATGCTTACGGTCCAGTACTGCGCATGCGTGAAACGCAAGACGATTCAACCTGCCTCATTTCTATCTGCCATTTATTTACTTTTCGGCTCTTTGAAACGTCGCGGCAAAATGTCGAGGGAAAGTGCCGAGTTTTTTAAATGGACTAATAACGCAAGAGTTGTTGCTGCGAGTAACGCAAAAGTAAAAAGTTGCAAAAGCGATTGAGAATTAAAGAATTTGAAGAAAAGCTATCTGGAGCATGTAGAAACTGATATTAATCTTTAATAGGGCTGTCAAAATTGAGCGCAAACAAAACAACAAATGCCCTCCGTGCAAAAACTGCGTTTTCAAATGTTTCCGCTTTGGAGAGCGTTTTCAAAACGCTGCATTTTCCTTGACCGAAAACGCTGTCAGGGCGTGAACGGAAGGCCAAAACGGAGATAAGAAGATGCGTTTTCAAAAGAAAACACATTAGTGTGGACATGGCCTGAAGCTCACATTAGCCAAGACGCATACTGTGTGTGTGTGTGTGTGTGTGTGTGTGTGTGTGTGTGTGTGTGTCAGTATGCATGTTTTGGCCTTATCAACTTTGAGGTCAGCCTCCATGCCTTCTAGAAGAAACAGGGAACACACCTGACTACAGCAGATTTAGAACAGAGCTGCTCTCAGTCTCTGAGAAGTCCTACAAGAATGAGAGAAGGAGTGGCCACATGAACACACCACTGTAGACACATGACTAACCAATTCAAACCCATTACATGCAAAAAGATCTTACCGTATGTGGGGAATATCTTCACATAATAGGTTGGTAAAGGGATTACGTCATATTACCATACTCTAATGATGGAATGTCACTTTAGCTTCTGAAATCGATGCAGTGACCATTTTACTATTTATTAGCATATACAGCTTGCTAAATACACAGTATGTATGCTGATTAGCTGAGCGTAGTGTAGCAGAACCAAGTAGCAATGACAAATGCACATCATGTAATTAAAAAAGAATGTTGACACATAAAGCTGTTCTAGTTTGTGTTTATGGTGAGTTAGACCACATGCCATTAGGCACTGCTTGAATATTTTGTATAACGAGATAACACTTATGGGTTTCAGTGAGTAAGAACTCAAATCACGAAATACAAACTCTAGCATACGGCCGGGTTAATTTAGGTTTGATATGTGTGCAATTACAAGAAGTCGAGATGGAGAGGTATAGTTTCTGCAGATTCGTGCGTGGACGTCATCTCACCTTGGCAGGCTCCTTGCTGGGTTCGCTATACAGGCTGCGTATCCTCCTGCGCTCCAGCAGCTTGTTGTCCGTTGGGTGAGCCTTCACCTGCTCCCCCTTGAATGTGGCACTATAGCTGGTTTCCAGACTGGTCTCCTCCCCAGGGGGTTTATACTGGGATGGAGCTTTGATGGGCTTCACTGGCTTCACATCCTTATAAGCCTTGAACTCAGTCCTAAGAACAGTGTAAACGATTTTTTTTTATTACTGAATAGTTAAGAAAAAAGATAAAATCAGAGTCATTAAATCAACTGACTCTCAAATAAACTGAAACCTGATCAATGAATCAATTACTAAAACTGAACACAGCTGTGGTGCTCCTCATACAACATTAAAATTAACAGCTAGTCAAAATTAAGCATTGAATTGAGAGAAGAGCGGCCACTGATTATACTGAAAAGACAGAAGATTTACAAATAATGATGATAATAATAAAAATAGTAATAATAATAATAATGATAAAAAGCTTTCTATGAAAGGTTTGCAAGGTACAGATTATCCTTGGCATAGAAGCCTAGGATAATTTGACATCACCACTAGAGGCTATCCTCACTTTTATGTAGACGCTCATGTACCAACCATCAGACATGTACACTGTATTCATGTTGATTACAGCTCAGCTGCAGATTCTGCAGGACTGTCAGTTTATTTTTAGCAGTCAAATCAAAATTTGACCTTCAGATTTATTGTCCATGCTCTGCAAGACCGGGAAGGGGCAACACGTGCTTTCTTTTCAGGTACATGTAGACAAGAAGTGGACTCGCTGTGAGACACAGCTTACACATGTTTTCTATTACACAGCAGGAAATTAATTAGGAATTCTAATTCAGATTTAGATTATTATTATTATTATTACTATTATTATTATTATGACCCTGAAAATAGTTTTTGTTTGTTTTTTTTAATAAATGGGAGCTGTTATTGCAATGTGTAACTGTGTTTTATTCACTGCACAAATGAAAACTTCAGGTTTTCAACTCAGCCATTCAGAAAGCAAGGTCATTTATGCATACAGTCACTAGTCACTTTATTAGGTACACCTTGGTAGCACCCAGTTGGACCTCCTTTTGCTTTCAGAACTGTCCTCATTCACTGTGGCATAAATTCAATAAGGTGAAATTATTCCTCAGAGATTTTAGTGATAGCATCAACCAGTTGCTGCAGATTTGTCAGCTGCACGTCCATGATGCAAATCTTCCGTTACACCACATCCCAGGGGAGCTTTATTAAATCTATTAGATTGAGGTCTGGTGACTGTGGAGCCCATGTGAGTACAGTAAACTCATTGTCATATTAAGAAAAAACAAAACAAAACAACAGTTCGAGATAATCTGAGTCTTGTGACATTATCCTGCTGGAAGCAGCCATCACAAGAGGGGTACACAGTGGTCATAGAGAGACAGACGTGGTCAGCAATAGTACTCACTTGGTAAGGGGCCCAGAAGGCAGGATGGATCCATGCTTGTTGCTAATGACAAATTCTGAGCCTACCATCTTAATGTTGCAGCAGAAATTGAAGCTTGGAGTGGACACTGTTTTTCCAGCATTTATTGTCCGGTTTTAATGGAGGCTATAAAAACTCAAGCTCATTAAATTTATCATTCTGGCAGCCATGTGATTGGCTGATTTGATATTTGTGTTGATGAGCAGTTGAACTGGTGTACCTAACAAAGTGGCCACTGAGTGTGTGTTCTGGGTTAGAGACAGAAGCCCTTCTTTACTCTTGTATACATGGTTTACTCCTTCATTGGTTTCACATTTTAAAATTCTCATGATCCAAACTGTTTCTACTTCACTGCCTGCAAAACAGTGAAGTAGACTAATTCGGTTTTGATCTGTAATGAGCTTTTCTCCATGAAATTTCTGTGAAGCATGTCTTCTCAACTTGCATGCCTCGCCTACTCAAATTTGGAGGAAGCCTGAGTAGAAAAAACCCTGTTAAGACACACATGATTACATTCAGATCCTTTTAGTGGCTTTACTCATTCATGGCCCATGGTATTGATTTGGTAGTACTCCCAGGAAGGCTGAAGCAGAAAAAAAAGAATCAATACTGAACCTTTATCTGTAGCAGTGTCAGTTTACATCTGATATCACTGGAGATTGCAAAAAGAGACCCTTCAATAGCCTACCAAAAAAAATCCTCTAGTGATTTTTGCGTGACAGCTGAAGTGCTTTCAGGGATGCTGTGCTTATTCCTGCTAACACCCTCTGCTGCTACCGAGTGCACAGTAACAATTACAGAAAATCAAACATGTAATAGAGTGTAGAATAAAAAGTGTTACCTTGAACAGCGCATTGTCACAGCCTTACACGCTTACCTGTAGCTGCTAGAAGTCGACATAACCTCCTTTATCTGCCTGTTCAGAGCGTCTGCAGCCGCTCTGCCTTTCCTCTGCTCCGCGCTCACATCTGCAGCCACCTGTCCCTCCGTCTTCTCACCGGTTTTCCTCTCTGATGACTTTTCCCTCTTCACGCTTCTCTTGACCACCTCCTGTGACTCCTTCTCCTGCGTCTTCTCCTCAATCTCGCTCTTCTCCACCCCGCTCTCGACCTCGGCGGCCACCTGCTCCTGCTTACCGCTTCCTGCGCTCCTTTCCGGACCGCCGGCGGTGGGGCTCGATTTGGGGATCCATGGGTGGTCGTGCTTCTTCGGAATAGGCCAGGGCTTGTAATCCTTCTGATACTGAGTTTTGTTGTTGAAAGGGGCCGGTGATGGCTGGTACTCGTTTCTGGGCTTGCAGCTGGCCTCGGGGCGCACTCTCCACGCCTTGAAGTCTTGGCGCATGACGGACGCAGTAGAGCCATCTTTGCCCGCTGCGGCACCCGTCGCGGGCGGTGCCTTCCCAGCCTCCTGCTCGCCGGGATGGGGCTGGGTTTCTATGGCAATGGCACCGGCCTTCTTCAGTTTCGGCTGCGGATGATGGGGCACATGCGGTACGTCGGCCACGTCGGAGTATCTGGCGAAAACCAAAGGCACCGCGATGTCTGCTTTATCCAGCTCGGACCAAAAGCGATTGATGCAGCAAGCACGCGTAATGCACGGCCATGCCATAATGTTCGATTCTAGGAAGCTGACCAGAGAAAAGATGCTAAAGGGGAAGGAAATAAATCGGGGATACACACGTAAATAAACGTCCTACTCACGACTCGAACCCTCTTCGTTTTTTGTCCAGTCAGGATTACTCTCGCGTTATGCAATTCCGATGAGCAGATCTAATCTTTGCCCGAGATTTACGGGAGAAGCGCCCACACGCCTCCCTCTTTGCCTCCTCCTGCAGGATGTTGCTCTTGTTCAAGTTTCACAGTTTAGGGGCTTGCTGTGGAGTGTATACATTGCTGTCTGGTTGCGCATCAAAGCGACCCCACCCACATTTGTGTGATCCTTCGACAGTCAGGGGGTCTGCACGATGAACTATCACCTGAGCTCGTCAGCGTCTGGCCAGCAAAGAGGGAGGAGACACGGTTAACCCCAATGCTGCCATGTCACAAACGTAAACCCACAGTGGATGCAAGCCTCGCAGAAGCCTATTGTTCCGTTTTTAGGAAATGGCCGGAAAAAAAAAAACGTGGCTGAAAATCAGAACAAATAACACGAAATTAACATCAAGTCAAGTCCCACTGAATGCAGCGGCCATGATTAAAGTGGGGACGAGATGCAAAATCTGATGATGAAATATTCAAGAAAACAATAAAAAATATTTTGGTCACTGACTCCGGCTTTATTGGTCTTTACAGTCTTATTCAAGCAAAACAAACTTTATATAAAATGCGTGGAAATAAAAATGAAACCATCTTTCCAAACAAACTACCCATTTATGCCGACTCCTATCCCTGCATCAATCTGCACAGTGAAGCAAACATTTAACTGCATTACAATCAGAACAGTGATGCACGACCATTTAAATCATGTTAGCCTGTACAGGGATGAGCTTTCCAAAGATTTGCACTTAGCTGTACAAAATAACTGACATTCTAATTCACTCTACAGTAGAAAACATTTCCCGAGCATTAATTCAGGGATGCTTCTGATATTGATGGAATTGCTCCCTCTCCTGCTCTTCCTGCGTCCTGCACTGTGAATCAACAGGGGCATCTGTCCCCATCATGTGGTTTGAATTAAAAGCACACAATATTAAAAAAAATAATAATAATAATAAAAAAAAAAAAATTAGGCCATTAGTTACTCTCAGCAGCAAAGCCCATCAAGCACAAAACATAGAAAGCCCTTAAAGTGGACCCATTTCCTGTCATGTATGACATAAACTAAATGTTTAAAAAAAAGAATGCTAATTTGGATATGACCAAACTTTCAAACAATGAAGCCAGCGACTCACTCAATCACTGTTAAGACTTCAGTCACACAGGCCTAGAGATCAGTAGGCAACCCCCTGGCAACCTCTGGTTACTAGTAGTTAGTGTGTATTTATTAAGCGGTTACTGGCCGTCAGCAGGTGAAAGCAGCTGCAAAGAGGGTGCTGCACAAAAAATCCCTCCTTGCTGTACTTTGCATGAAAGTTGTTGACTTGTATGCAAACATTACAGCTTGACGGGTAGTTTGTGACTGACTGCAGGCAAATTAGGATGCTCCATGCACACTACAGGAAACTGCAGCAATCTGCTAGCAGCTAAAGCAATCGCAAAAATGTCACTGACTAGTATCTAGACCTGTGTAAATAAGTCTTTAGCAATCAATTGGGAAATAAACATTTTTCCTTCCCAACTGGAAGCTCATCGATTTTTATCTTTTTTCAGACAATGGATGAGCTACGGGGCTGCAGTTGATTGTTTTGAAATTATATAGAGCTAGCCTAGCAGAGATTAGTGAAAGAAACGGGGAATCGTAAATGAACCTGACAGATCCATTTTAAGATAGAAAAATATATAAACATTTACAGAAGAGTCTAGTCTAATAACTCAAGTTGACACAGAATTTGAATGTTTACAGATCGTTTTCTGATTTACAATTTTCAAAAAGCCCACAAGGAATAATGAGTATTCATTTTGTTCCAGACAAATTTGTGAATCTGTTTACAACTCAAGATTAAATGTGTGGTGCATTTAAATACACCATTTATTCATCTGACCAAATACAATAAGAGCTTAACTTCAGACATGAATGTCAAGTGCTAATTTACGTCTCCATTAAAATTTACAAGTACTTGTATCCACATGTTTTTATACCCCCGAAAATTATGCAATCAATCCAAACTGTTCTGTTCAGCTCACTGCATCACATCATTTCATCCCAGCCTCTTCCTCGGCTACTTCCTCGGACTCTGCGTCAACTTCAGTGTCATCCTCTGGATACAGTCTGCAGTATTTGTCCACCATGACATCCAGGTCATGTTTGACATGAGTGTTAACATTAAGCATCGCAAGACTTTTGTTCCATTGGTGAGGAGGCATGCTGTCGAGGTAAGCCTGGAGTCTTCCACTTGCCGTGTCACTTTTGCTGTCCTCTAGCTTCAGCACAGGCAAGGTGGAAAGTACCTTGAGGAAGGAGTTCACATTGGGAAAGAATTTAACATCCGGGAGCTGCAAGGTTTCATGAATGGTGGTGGGCAGGCGCACCTCTTTGCCTCTGTGCTTCCACTTGATTCTCCAGCAGTGGAGCTCTGCAGGTAACGTGTCAGGATTGGGGAGGTCATTCCGGTAAACATCTGCGTAGTTTTCCTCAGTGGTGTTGAACTTCATTTGGCCCATGACAGCCGGAACCAGCGACAGACACTTCAGGGCTTTGAGGTTAGTCTCAGAGAACATGTCCTCCACCTCCTGCATGATCCCGTGGATTACAGGCATTGTAACATACTCCTTAAAATACGGCTCAGCTTGAATTTCACCCACATCGGCAGCACGCTGTTTCCTTAGAAACAGCCTTGGAACTTTGACGGGAATCTCGATCATGGTAGCCACGCTCACAGCTTCCTCGTACCAAAATTCATGGTAGACATCAATGTTATCATTGACCTCATTAAGTGAATGCAGGACAGCTGTTAGACTGTTGGCAGCAAAAAACACATCAAGTGTTTCCCCTTGGAGATTCCTCCCAAAAGCTCTAGTGAAGGTAAGGACATTCTTCAGGATGACAATGGTGACAACAATCTCAAAGTCTGCAAGAGTTTCTGCTATTGAATATCCATCTGCCACCACAGAGGCAGCAAACTTTCCTTCTTCATTGTCTCGAATATTGTCCATGCACAGCAGCAACGGTGGCAACATATCCAGCAGCACATCAAAGACGTTGTGTTGTTCTGTCCAGCCTGGGATACAAGCTTGTTTTAGTGCAGCTCCTTTCTCTTCATTCTTCTGGTAGTGAGTGGAGATGGCTTTCTCGAGCTCATCCTGAGTTGACTGGGCCTGAAAGAAAGCACCAATCCTCCTCAGGGTTTCCATGACCACTTGGACATTGGGGAATGGAAGGCTGTTGGCCAGGTGAATGTTCAGTGCCATATGGGAGCAAGGCATGTGCAATGCCAAGGGATACTTCTCCATCAGTAATACTGCTACTGCTTTCATCTTGGTGGTGGAAATCCCAGTGGCTTTATGGGCCTGACCACGGCAGTCTTCCATGCTGAGCCCCCAGCGATCAGTCAGCTGGGCCTCCAGTCTCTCTACCAGTGCAGGCTCATCACCATCAAATGGCACAAAGTCCAAAAACTCCTCTCGGAGGACGTTCTGCTGATTTACAAAACGTAAAAACAGAGGAAGGTGCTTCTCATTGGCAAATTCCACAAGGTCGCCTGTTACTAGGGAGAAGAAGCGACTCTCTCTCACTTCCATTAGCATCTCCTCCCTCACTGTGTTCTCACAAATGTCCAGGAGCTGACTTTGCTGGGTTACAGAAAGGTATTCAGAGTTCACGGCCGTTGCCTCAAAGCGCTTCTTCAAAGCTTCATCTCCAGCGTTCATGCGATAATCTAGGAGGGCCTGGAAGTTGTTGGGTTTAAGTTCTGTTTCTGATGCTTTAAGAGGCATTAACGGTATGCTTTGTTTTCCTAACATGACCACGGCTTCAAACAAAGATCTCAGGTATTCCCGAAATGCCTTCTCCTCCATGGACAGCTGAGGTTCATCCTCATTGGTGGTTGTGCTATCTTCTGCGGCATCTTTTTTGGAAGCAATCTGGTCAATAGAAGATGCCACTGTGAAGAGAGATGACACAACAACAATCTTCTCAAGAAAACTGATTATAAAATTGGAACAAAAAACAAACAAAGTCCTAATTTAATAGCTTACATCTCCTTTCTTTTATCTTCCGTATATCTTCTTCAGTCTGCAATTAAAAAAAAAAAAAAGAAAAGAAAAAAGTATAAAAGTTATTTACCAAAACTAAAAACAGTCATGTTATTAACCTTATTTAAAAAGACCCAAAAGCGATCAAATATCTTCCTTACAAGCTCTTTAATCCGCTTGCGATGTCTGGTGTGAGGATTTTTTAAATGGCTTGTTAGATCAAATATTGTTGGAATTGCCGTATCCTTCAGCACAGTCCGATAAGGGCTCTGGGGAAAGAAATAGAAAAAAAAAAAACTAAACAAACAAGCAAACAAAACTCACAAAATTAAAATAAGCAACATTTAAAAGATGCACATTTTTGAGGAAATAAATGTAGAGAAGGCTCTGCCTGCTCACAAAATACTCACAGTTTTGCACACCATAGCTGGGTCAAAGTGCTTGGCACATAGTCTGTAGTGCTTATTCAACTGGTCTGATGTTTTTGCCTCTAGATCGGCCCTGCGACAGTTCTCTACCCAGATTCTGCATCTAGAAGTAATAAGAAAATTTATTTGACATGCTAAGATACAGAAATGGATTGAGACTGCCACTGTCCATATGAAGGCTGAGAAGAAAAAGAAAAACTACAGAAACTGCAATATATCCTACCACTTTCCTTTGCAATACATCAATAAAAGTGCAATAAAGTATTTCTATTTCCACTAGAAATCAGGTACTAGCACTAGCACTTTTACTAAATTTACAATTTAATAATTGAAGTAGCACTTCTCAAACTTATCATTATAGACAACTTATTAATTCAAATGACTCGTTATTAAAATGGAATAACAACAACATAAAGACAAGCACACCAAAATGCACAGTTACTTTTTGTTTCTGGTTTGACATTGTGGGCACACTATGTTAAAAAAAAAAAATCACAATAAAACTAAAAATGGAAGTTAAGAAATAATTTACTTTTGCTACATTTTGAATGTTGGGCTAGAAAAGGAGATGCAGACCTTAGCAGAAACCACATTGTACAAACATTCGAATTGTCAGGACCTAGTATACACGTCTTAGATTACATACCAGAAAGTTATCTCTAAACTCAGTCTGCCATAGAGTCTATATATATATATATACACGATGTAGTTCAGAAAAAAGCTAGTGATTAAACACGGCCTAATAACTGGAAAATTAACGAGAAAATATTTATCGCGCCTTGTTTGTGGTCTTTACGGATTGGTTAGTGGTGTTATAATTCCTCACTCATTTCAGTACAACTTTAGGACACTACACATGGTCTTCTGGACTCTGCTGAATGCTAAAGCTCGTAGCGTACTGTCATATTTGCTGACTTACCTCTCCGGGTCCCGTGGAAACCGAAAAAATGCCAAATCAGATTGCGTGCTTTTCCGCGTACAGTTCGGGGCCGCGCAAAAATTCGGCATGCTTCAGGTTCGGTGGTTAGCTTAGCTAACTTGGCTGCCTGTTGTCATCCGCGGACTTCAGTGGTTTTCTTGTAGAAAGCTGAGTGGACGGTGGGTACGGCTAAAGATAAGAGATGACTAACATGATCTCAGACAATGTCTGGCAAAGAAAACACTTAAAGGACACACAATACACCAACACACATTCACAACGGTTAAATTTGGGATATGTCGCTTTTAACAAAGGGATGTCCCGCCCCCGGAGCCTCTGATTGGACGTACCTAAGCTGCCCGTGATAACAACTGGACGCCACAGATAACCCGTCAACCAATTAAAAGGCAAAAAACACAGTTTTTGTTTTTTCTTCTTCTTCTTCCTGGAATGTAGCGACAGCCGCGCTTCCAGGGGGCACTGCACCTACCTCATTAGCTAACGTATCCGTTAGCCGCTAGGGCAGGACGACCTGCATAACTATGGGTGTCTTTACTGTTTCAACTAACCGGCAGCATGTGATTTAAATAGGTAGCTAACAAAGCCAAGAAATATGCACTTAATAGTCGCGTTGTGTTTTCATCATTTCCCAATACTGAATCCTTCAGGTCAGTGTTAGCTATTTAGATAATAAGGGTGTTTTCTGTGGTTAGCAACATTACTCCAGAAACAGGCGTTCGCAGGTGGCTGAGGCAGTAATAACTCGCAGGGGTGAGTGGTCCTGTATGTGGCTCGTTGGTCTAGGGGTATGATTCTCGCTTAGGGTGCGAGAGGTCCCGGGTTCAAATCCCGGACGAGCCCGCCTTTTTTTTGACTTTCGGTAAATTAATATTTGTCATAAAAGCATGATACATGAGTGCAAAAGAAAGCCACAAAAAAAAAAAAAAAACACGAAAGGACACGATTTATGTTTACAACCGCTTTACCAGTGTAAAAAGATTTTACATCCGAAGTTATCTCCAAGCATGAAAAGTAGGTGTCTGCATGTGAGATGGCAAGTATAATGTGTTTTACCATTTATCATGAAGGGTTCTTTATGTTTCTTTTAAATCCTATACATACTCCCGAGTAAAACATTCAGGGCTCGTCCGGGATTTGAACCCGGGACCTCTCGCACCCGAAGCGAGAATCATACCCCTAGACCAACGAGCCAACGCGGTCACCTATATCCTGTATCCTTTTCTAAATGTAGCATTTCCACTCCGTTTTCTAGGACTACATACTATTACACATCTGAATATTTCACGTAGATGGGTCAATGGACAATAAAGACACACAGAGGAATTCAATTAACTTCTTTTTATATATCATACATAAGACTGTCTTAATATAATACAAAGGGCATTGTCATAAACACAGCAAAGTCTTGACTAGATCTTACAATCTGTGGATACATGGACTTATCCTTTCCCCCATGCTGTTCAATTCTATAGTGCATGTTGCATGTACAAAAAAAGTGAAAAAATGTGAACTCAAAAATGAAAAGGATAAATCCAAATTAAATAAGAGGATTTCAACTTCTGTCGGGTGTTCAGATATGTCAACAAGTATACGTGTTTGTGTGTAACCCACAAACTGAACAGGCTTATGAACGATGGAACCTTTTTTTTTCTCCAACCATGTGCTTCTCATATAACCAAAAAGTAAGGTTTGTGATGTACATGCACTTACAATATACCCTGTGAAAATTATTAAGGTTTGAAGATCTAGCTTTCCCTGTTTGATTCAAACCCTACCTCATAGTGTTGTCCTGATGTAGTCAAGTACCTTTGCCAAAAGGCAAGGTTTTGCCACTAAGAAAACAGGAGTTCCTGCCCACTGAATGGTCACCAAATTGACAAACATAATCAACATACCAGCAGGAGCAAGGTAGTGAGTTCTATACTTCCTTTATTAAAAAAATATAAGTATATACATAAATTCTATTTCAACTATTAAAAAGGGGCTGCATTTCATGACAACTGCTCTAAATAAGAGGTCAATCAGCATGATCTGAAATAGGCGCACACTTACGAGTCACTGCAGTCAAATTTTTTTTTCTTTCAGTCTTTATTTTTGGAATGTTTAGTACCAGTATGAGTGCCAGCAATAAAAACCACCGGCTAATTCGAAATTTCTCAAATTCTGCGGGGTATGAAAATGATTGCAAATTTGCAAGTATAACCTTGACATCCAGATAAAACTCCAATCTCAATATAGGTAGCTTTACATTTGTGTTTATGGAAAATGCCAAGCATGAATTCGTATGGTGGTTTTCCTTTAAGATGACAACAGCATGACCTGTGTCCTGCCCTTAATTTGAAAGGTGGCTGTGGGCAGGGTTTCTTTTCTTTTCTTTTTAATATCTAATTTCAAAGCTGGTAAGATGAGCAACAGAAGAAAGAAAGCACTTCAAAATCCCTGATATAAAAAAAAATAATAAAAATAATAATAATAAATCTGGTAATTGACTGTAATGTTTTGAGGACATGCATTTCTGCCTAGGCAAAGCATGTTATTGTGGGCTGACAGACACCCTTTCCCTTTGAATAGGACAACAATCGTGGGGATCTGCCCTACCAAATCAGAACAATACCATTCAACACAAACTGGTTTGCCACAGTCTTGCTTCACGGCAGAAACTAGCCAAGTTGACCAAATGATGTATGAAAGGCAGCAACACCCTTTGAAATAGTATGATGGGGGCAAAAGAAAAACGACGACACAGAAATAGAACGCATTAGTCTCCTTTGTTTTGTGTTTTTTTTTTTGTGTGTTTTGTGTTTTTTTTGTTTTTTTTTAGTTGTTTTTTTTAAACCATCAGCCTCTATCTTGCTACTCCGGAGCCTGCAGAGTAACTACCAAATTCTCTAACATACCAAAGTTTTAAAAGACTCCCAAAATAATCTACCAATTAATATGGAAACAGTTTTGGTAAAACGTTGCAAACAAATCTGGCCAGAATACACAATAGCCAACGGTCTCGACAACGATCTCCAGTTTTGCTAAAGTAATATATTGCAGCTGTTTGTGTTGACGTTAAAATAAGATCTTGATAAACTTTGCGTCAAAGTGGTGAACTGCTACATTATTGGTTACAGACACCTATATGCTATAAAACAACTGCTTTGGTATAAAAACATATCCAAAGGGAAAATAAATTCTTGTAAAATTCACAGCATAATTTGAGGAGAAAAAAGGCAGTCACTTAACTCATTTTTTTCTTCAGTTTCCATGTTTTGGATGGAGAGACTTGTGCAGGTGGTTCTGATGAGGAACTACATGCAGAAGGGGGGGAAAAATAAAACATAAAAGGGTAGACTCTGGAATAGTTCTTTCCACTGCAAAATCCTTAACCAGTAAATTTCAAGGAATTAATGTTTAGGAGGTTGTTGTGTACAATAAGACCCTGTTATGTGGGGCCCTGCTGAAGACGAAATCTTTGTCGAGAAAGGCCTCAAATTACCATTCGTGTTTACCTTTTCTAAGTTGTTTTAATTTCTTTAAAGAATTAAGGGCTGTCTAGAGAGAAAAATAGAGAAAAGCCATCTTAATTCAAATGATAATGTCCAGCTCCATCCCATTCCAAGTCCATGAGTCATAAGGCCAAAGGGTTATCTAGAACCAGCCACTGACTGTCTTCCTTTCACTGGGCTGGATCCTTTCGTCTCCCACGCCCATCGCTGCTCTCGCCTGTGCCGGGCCCGGTTGCAGCTTGCAGGACTACGGGGCCTCTAGGCCTGAGGGGTGGTGCTTCCCTCTTCTTGGACCCCGGCTGGTGCCAGTATCCACCTGCGGGGTCTCCTCTCCACCCGGCCAGCACACGCATAGGGACTCCACTGCTATGTGCTCCCCTTTGACAGAGTTACACAATACCGACCAACAACAAGAAATATCACCGCAAACACTTCCCCTCATTGTCAAGCTACAGGATTTACAAGCAGCTTTTTACGTGAAACTTCACAAAACAAAAAAAGGGCAAAAATAATTAAGAACCAGTGAAACAGTAATGTCAGGCAGTCCATGGTTTGAACCGAAGGAGGACGCCAAGCATTTCATCACCAACAGCTACCTGCAAAACAGCTTCAAACTTTGCTCTGAAATGCTCCTTAGAAGATTTTGCCACATAATACCATATGGTGATTACTTGGTGGTTACATGAAACTGGTGAAATGGTAAAATGGATGTCTCAATCTCACTATGGTTATTCCGCAGTATTATTTTGTGCCTAATGATTGCAAAAGAAAAACTGGTGAAAATTACATATATACTTTTTAACAAAGGTTTATCTCTGTAGTAGCGGTTCAGTGATATCTCCCTTCTGACGTGAGCAGCTTTTGTTCTCAACACACCTTGTAGTAAAAAACACCACCTTAAAAATGACGCACAGGGGGAACACACAGCAAAATGTCAGTGCAGTCACGAGCTGGCCATAGAACTCTGCTGCACACACACTCCAGTCATTGGAGACTCTTCCCGGTCCATGCCCTGCCTCATGCCCAGGTGGCCTTCCGCTAGGTAGTGGGCAGGCCCTGTGTTCGTTCCCATGGAGAATGCAGGGTGCGCTGCCATGCCAGTCTCCTGCCGTGGGTTCGAGAAGGCACCTAGCCCCATGCTCAGCCCACCATTCTGACCAAAGTCAAGGGCTCCAGCGGGCAAATGGCGGAGCTGGTAGGCCTGGTTGCCATGGTTCCCAGTGGAAGAGGACGATGTAGAGGAAGAGGAGGCAGAGGAAGACAGGGAGGTCATGGACAGATGGCCATGAACCACCTCCATGGAGTCCTGTGTCGAGGAGCTGTGTGTCGGGGAAGTGTAGTGGCGTGGGCGTGGACGTGTAGCCATCATCTGCCCATGGTGGTGATGAGTATGTGAGTGGGGATGCAGGGCCTTAGGGTGCTGAGGTGGGACATGGAAGGTGGTCTCCTGGACTGGGTGGGTCTCTCCAGTGACTGATTCTGGTCCGACGCCACCTCCCCACACCAGCGGTGGTGGGTAAGGCTGTCTTGCCTGTCAAATAAGAAGAGTCAGTAATGGAATACAGCTAAAACCTTTCTTTGAGAACATAAACTAAACAAAATTAAAATTCACAATTCAGGAACTGTGACCATTTCTGACGAGTAATACTGATAATAAAATAACACGTCATACATGAAAAATAAATTTAAGAATATTTTTGATGAGTGAAGGAAGTCTTGTATGACACTAACAGGAAGTCATTTGTATGAACTTTAAAAAAAAAAAAAAAAAAAAAAAAAAAGCTATTAAGTTTTGGTTTAACCCTTTAAAACCGGTCGGAGCGGGCACGCTCTGTTTTGCGTAACTATTTTTAAATCCCGGTAGCTCTGCAACCACGTAAGCTAGCGCAATAATTTTTTTTCCATATGAAACCGGAGGAGTTGTACTTACATCTTATGCCATCAGCTTGTCCTAAGTCACAGTTTCCTTCCACATATAGTTTTGCAAAAACTGCATAAAAAGCGCTTGCAGCAACAAAAACATAATATTCCAGAAACACGCTTTGCCGATCCGATCAGGTGTTCATAACACTTCCTACGTTGGAATAGACGTCAGCACGAACTTTTGCATGTCCGCCATTACCTGCCCGAAACCGTGAAGTGACGTCATTTTCGCGGAAATGTAGTTTTTTTTACCATCAGGGCCTCATGAGCCTTTATTGGTGTTTTTAAAAGTTATCTTTGACTTTATGACTTTGTGTCGTTTCTGGGATGCTTAGGACTCATATTGCACTGCTGGAAATAGTTTATTTTGATGCATATGCTGCTTTTTTTGCAAATTTGCAGTATAATATTTATTTTCGTTTTTCCTGCAGTATTTAAAATTGGTGTATTTCAAAAATAAAACTATGAAGACACTCAAAATAAATTTCCTGTGGTAGGAAACTATTTTGTGCAACTTTTTTGTATTTACAGTTTTGAGGGATAAGCCTCTTAAATTTCTCTAACTAGAAATATATGTTAAAAAAGCAAAAACGATTTTCAATTGTTTTGTAGTTTATTGCACTTTTTTTGCAATTTATGTAATTATTATGCACTTAATGCATACATATTATTAAAATCTGGGCTATAATGGTTGTATTGATGTATAGCAACTTGAAATGCTCCCAAAAATGGCACTACAGCATGTAAAAATATAATATAAGCTCTGGCGGACTTGGTTCTATGGTAGGTCTTAAAGGGTTAATCAACCAGCATTCCAAGAACTTAGTACAACTTTTTAATTTTCAGCTACCTTACTGACCTGTGGGCAGAGGCTGTCACCATCCATGGCAGGCATTGCCGTGCCGAAATGTCCTCCACTATGCAAGTGGTGATGGGTAGGGTCTGATCTGGCTCTGCCACTGGTACTTGTCCCAGATGATCCTCCTGAGTTTTAAACAAAACAAAAGCCTCAGCAATTCAAATATGTCAAATTCTATCCCACACAGCTGTATGGGTTTCATACCATGTTGTTTTTCTTGGTCATTTTACTTGTGGTAAGAGTTAAGAAACAGTTTACAAAAACCGCATTTTACCAAACAAAGTCAGCAAATTTTTGGGTTACTTAACCATGTTACCTAATGCAACAACATACAGATGTACACATATTACTACTTAAAAAGGATTAACACTGCACCCAGAATCTGTAGCTGGTGGCTGTTACCTGAGCTAGAGGAGGTGCTGGAGGTGGTTCCTGAAGACTGGGACTGCTCTAATGCGGGGCTTGTAGACACACTACTGCTTGTATTGGTCCCCTCATCCGCAGTCTTCTTGAAGAAGCTGTGCTGCAGGGCATAGTAGGGCTGGATGCGGCTCTTAGGGTCATAGTCCAACATCCGGAGGATCAGGTCCTTGAACTTCAAGTAGTCAGCAACAGCATGGCCAGACTCCCCCGCCCGCCGGCCACCTGGACCCCCTGTCTCCACACCCAAGATGGAGTGGAGCTTCCGCGAAGCTGGAGGCTTATACTATTTAAATCAGAGGACCGTCACATTAAAGGCAACTCGTGTATCACCAAAATCTACAGTAATGATTCCAGAACATTCAACAAAACAAATTGTGGCAAGAGTACATCTGCACAAAGAAAAGAGCTCACCCTTTTGCCATCTTTGGTCTTCTTAACACTCCATGTACCATCCGAAAGCTTCTCAAAGAACTTCCTGGCTTTTGGGGCTAGGTCCATTATGTGATTAGGCGGGATACCAAGAACCTCAACTATTTTGTTCATCTGGTCCACCTGGACAAAGTGTTAATAATAAAGTTACTTCCTGTCATGCTGACAGAAAGGAATATTTGACAAAATCTTTGACATTTCTACTTGCAACTTAAAGCAGACTGAAGACTTCTTATTAACACATTAAGTTAAATATCAATCTAAAGATGACTATTCTTAAACATTTATCTGACATTTTAAAAAAAAATGTAAACATGAGGTGGAAGCTATTGCTATTTGTTATTATTAGTGGTGTTACAGCATAGAACAAACCTAAGTAGCGTTTCACTTTTTTTTTTACCTCGTTAGCTCCGCTGAACAGAGGTTCCCCAGTGTGCATCTCTACCAAGATGCAACCCAAGGACCACATGTCAATGGCCAGGTCATAGGGCATTCCCAGCAGCACCTCTGGGGAACGGTAGAAGCGACTCTGGATATACTGGTATATCTACAAAAAGGGTAAAAGAACTGGGATAATGAGACATTTTATCTAATATAACACCAAGTGTTCAGGGGGGAAAAGTTTATGGCACACTTCCCAGAGATATTTTTTTATATATGTTGATTTGAACATTGCTAAAGAAAATGGTAAAAGTACCCTTTGGCCCAGTTGGCATGAGCTGCCAAAGTCCACTATTTTGATGGCACTCCTCTTGGGGTTACAAAGGAGGATGTTCTCAGGCTTCAGGTCACAGTGGATGATGCTGAGCTCAGGTGTGGCCAGGAAGAGTAGCGCCGTGCATAGCTGCTGGGCAAACTTCCGGGTGAGATTGAGTGAGACACCACGGAAGTTGGTATTTCGGAGCAAGTCGTATAGATTGTAGGACAGCATCTCAAACACGAGGCAGAGGTGGTTCCGAAACATGAAGTGACGCTTTAGGTGAACTGCAGCAAACCAAATTGTACCCATATGAGTCAAATACAGAAAAAGCCATTTTAACTTCTTTGATATGTTTTTTATGATCAGATGCAAATTTCAAGAGTTGATTACCAATGTAGTACTTCATCTCGGTATCATGTTTGTTCATGAGCTCTAGGAGCCGCACTTCAATCTGGGCTTGATTGAGGAAAGCTTTCTTGTTCTTGATGATCTTAATGGCAACCCATTCCTGCTCTGCTCGGTCATATGCTTTCACAACCTAAAGATGCCAAAAACAACAAATATTATCGTTTCTGAAAATTACTTGCCGACTGTTAACCACAGCTAAAAAACCTACAGCTGTTGCTTCACAAATCTTCTGGTGATACAGATGAAAAGTAAACCATAATTTTCTCATAAAAACCTGCATTTTCTCCATGCCATGATTCAAATCATGTGTATATGGTGCACGATGTATAAATTAAGCACCTGTCCAAATGATCCTTTTCCTATCAAGGAATCAATCTCATAGCGGTCCATCCACTTCTCCCCATTCTTGACGATGTAGTCATAGTTGTCATCGTCATAGCCGTCATTAAAGACCTTTCTCTCTTTTTTGTGACTGGAGTCTTCACCCTGACCCTGTTGGTGCCGTCGCTTCTTTTTTGCATAATACACCTATAAGTTTAAAAAACAGTTCACATAAGTTTCACTGACTATTACAACGTAAAAAGAACGCCAAACACTTTTAAGTATTCTTTTTTTTTTAAGGTGCAACAATTCATCGCTTTAATAACAAAATAACAATGAATAGAACAAAAAGGCTGTCAGATCAAGGTGACACCTTCCTATATCTTGTTTTGTCTGACCATCAATCCAAATTCCTGATATATTAACACAATATCACACATGACAAAAGAAACAGTAAATATAAAAGTATATACAATTCTACTTGTAAAACTAACTGAAACATGTAGTAGAACAATAAGAATACCAGTTTATTAATTTCAAATTTAATTATTGCAGCTCTAGATACATGTAATGAAAACAAAACTAACCTCATTGATGTGTTTGTATGTTTTGATAAGGTCAATGGAGAGCTTCCTCAGGGGAGCTGAAGTTGGGTCACGAAAGCACTGGGGCATGTGCCTCTGAAGCATCACAAAAGGGAAATAACAGCATTTTAGAGGGGGGAAAAACTATACACAGCAGCTATGGATGATACAGCTTAGTGTTAAAGGGCTATCATTAAATGCACTATAATTGATTTTGCACAATATGACATGAACAGAGTGAAGAAAACATTTGACAAGCAGCTACTCTGCCTGGTGACAGCAACAAAAGGTGAACCGGACTTTAATAAACCACAAAAAGTATTGCCGGGTTAAGATGAAAGGAAATCCAGGAGGTGGAGAAGGGTAGGGTTAGTGTACCTGATTGGCAGTGAGCTGTGGTGTCTGGTCGCTGTACGGTAAGACCGTAACAGATTGGTCAGTGCTTGGCTGGTGGCGGTCACTGTACTGCTGGTGCGTATGGGGCATTGGAGCAGCCATCTGAAGACCAGCAGTGTGTAAAGAAAAAGAGGGCGCAAGCCGGACGGACGAAGGTTTGCATGCTGAAGTCTCTCCTCCTGGAAGAAATTAACACTCTTTTGAGTTGCAAAATTAACTGATTCAACATTATAGGTAAGAAAAGAACAAAAAATGTAATAATCTTCATTTGAAACTATTGTATTACCTCCTCCACACAAGAAATGTGTGGCCAAAAAGACAAAGTAAAAATATATTTTCTACTTACTGTACAGACAAAATACAAATGGCCTTTTTGTTTTGCTACTTAAACAGGCAATGCTTCCCTTAACACAAAAAAGAACCTAAATTTAACTTTGGGGAAATAAAATACTTATGCAAATTATGCATTTCTAGTGTTTATATGTATAGTGAAATAAGATCGTTCTTTAAAAAAAATTAAAAAAAAGAGGCAAAAATGATGTTGAGAATAGCAAGGATGAATACATATTTAAGAGAAACGTCAGGTTAATACAAAGTGTCTTTTGTTAAACATTTAAAGCAAAAAAAAAAAAAAAACAGCATTAAAGGATTACCACAAAATAAAATACAATAGTAACATATTAACCTTTGTGAAGAAAAAGGAGCAAAACAGCAGGTTTAACAGTGAAAAGGGGTGAAAATAAAGCATCTCCACACTGTACAGTGAATCATCCTTCATTTTAAGCCAGAAGGAATCAAAAAATTATTAAATAGCATGTTCAGCTATCAGCATCTCTCACCAGACAACACAATTCACCAGTGCTACACAGTAACCACTATTCAGAATCCCAGCAACAGCACCTAATTAGCATAGCCTATCACCACAGAGATACAGCGTGATTTGGCAAGCCCATCAATGCACAGACCAATCACAACGCAGTATGCAAATAGCCTACTTTTGTTGCCAGGGCAGAGCTGCTCCCATTTTCCAATGAGAAAACAAGAAATAAACAAGAAATAAAATTGAACTTTGGCACACTTAGACGTTGCTTTCAACACAAGAGCCTGACAGCAAAATAGCTGCACAGCCCAAAACCTGCACTCCATCTGAGAGCGTTACAAAGCTGACCCAGCTTTCGAAAAGCAAGAAAAAAAAAAAAAAAAAAAAAAAGCACATCCACTGACAGAAATAAGAGGAACTGTAAGAAGATGGAGCACAGTCAAACACTATTTGAAAAGTAACACTTATATTTCACTTTTATATACATATATAGACACACTTTACAACATATTTTAAATTTAAAGCACTTCCATTTGTCATAACTACTTTGTTTTACTGCTTGTTCAGTTCAGACAAAAAAAAACTAAACAAATTTTAATTACTTTGAGCTCTGCAATGAAATAATTGCAATGAATTAAATGGTAAATTCTGTACTGACAATTCTTAATTATTCATCCTTACTTGACTTTTTTACCCCCCTTAAGAGAGTCCTACAAATTTTTGAGTCTGAATTTAAAACAACAACAAAACTGAAAGAGAAGCTCCTAGAAGAGCACTACTTCCTCACCAAAGGGTTAAGGCTTAATATATGGCAGCTAACCTGGATGCATCTTCTCCTGTAAAATTTCATATCATCCTGGGAGGAGAGTCCAGCAGCAAACCACAACCCACTACAAAGAATAAAAACAGAATATCATCATTGTGCATCTTTGGTGGGACTTAACTTCAGAGTGGTTAAACTTTTCATAAGAAGGGACAGAGAACTGCTAGACAGCAGAAGACACCCCAAAACTTTAAGAAGCTCACTTGGGGTAAATGTGTTAATGGAGGGAGTTTACAAACAGACCTCAAATTTGAAAATTTCAAGCTACTTGTGCTTTTACTGTAAAAATAGTTAAGACCCAGGAAATTACATATTTGAAATACTTAATACATATAGCTCTTGTGAAACTTCTAAATAGTTCTATCACAGACATTAACTAAAACAGGATTTGCATTGTTGTGGATCTAGAAGAGCACTTGACCTCCTCTCAGAATGTTCATACCGATTTTAGAAATATAATCTAAATGGGGTGAAATTAAATACACAATATTTTAACTTAAAATTGCCATCTGCTGCTGAGAACCCAACTGGCCTTACTGCCATTACTGTTTTGACAAAGAACTGAAAAAGTTTGGTTTGACAGAAATTCACAAACACAATGGCAGGCACTATACTAACAAAACTAAGAGGTAAAATTGTCATTTAATAAAAAAAGACAAACCACACAGGGGAAAATATCAGCTCTATTTTAACACAAAGCCATTTTGCAAGCGCACTTGTGGCTCTTTAGTCTCCCCTAAATGTCTGATTCTTGTTAATTTTCAGTACTGACATATGAACAGTTCCTTTCCTGCCTCTAGTCATTACGGCATCAACGGGCCTATTTAGGTGTAAATATAACGACAGCTAGCTTGCTATTACTAGCCGTATCATATCATAAGTGATGGCTAAAGACCTCTATAACAAGTCTGCGTGTCATCTTCTCACGCCCAACTGATTAGATCCATTCCAAAGCTGAATCAAACGAAACCAACCCAAAACAATTAAAAGCCTAACGCTCGTGTATAAAGACCGTCGCCGGGTAGCTCTGTACTTACAGATGATGGGGTAGCGCTCGTCATGGTTGGAATTTAGGAAGCATATTCAGTGTTAATTTGCGGCCAGTCTTGCTACATATCGTTCGTGTATGTAACTCCCAATTCCACGCATAAATGACAAACGTATTCAGGCTCACGTTACCGTTAGCAGTCTAACTAGCTAACGCTGTCGTCGTTAACGTTACCCTGAAAACTGCGGGACAAGCAAGCATATCTCTCACCAATCCAGTGTTAACGTTAGCTAGTGACGCTGTGTGTGCAGCCAGCGGGTTGTGGGGCCCATTCAGCTGGTTCGTCAACAAGTCAGCGTTAACCATTAGCCGAGATAGCCGATTTAGCTACGAGGCGTTAGCCTGGTTAGCTTTCGCACTCCATTGCTGTAAAAATTAAAACTACACCTCTGCAAGTAATATAGTTAGACAGTAATTCACAACGGAAATATGAGCCAGCAGAGCAACATTTTCTTCAATCCTACAATGACAGTCTAATATCGCAGGGCTAGCTTTAACGTTAACACTGTGCCAGCATGACTCTTCGTCTAAACCCACACAATCCGCTGCACCCCTCTCGCTCTCTAGGTTAGTCCAAAAACCAGTTCGGATGCTGTTTCTGTCTGACATTAATAATCAGTTGACCTACTGACTGAAAGCAAACGTTATAGGTGGCTCCAGCGGAGTCGGCGCCGCCACAAAACGTTAGCTAGCCGCCATACCATAAGCTACCTTTCTTAACTTCACGATCGCGTCCATCATTGTTAACCATTGACGTTACACACAACATATACATCCACGAAAGCGTTAACCTGGACGCTTTCGCAAAGGCTTTTGCTCACCTCTGATGGCACGATCTTCATTTAAAGTCCAATAACCTGTATGATGAGGAAACTTATCCAGCTTGAGATTCTCCCCTCCCTGCACGGTTAGCGAGTAATGTTAACGTTAAATCCAATTCCCCCGTCCTCTGACCGGCTAAAATAATTCGCCAGCCAGGTTCATTGCGCTCTTCATGTCCCAAGCACTGTGGAAAAACATCGCCTGTCGAAGAAACTCTTGACTAACGTTACTATCAGCTGATGACAAGCGACATGCTAACGTTAACTAGCACGCATAACTCACCAGCTAACCTTAGCGAGCTGGCTAGCTAGTTGACAAAATGAACGCAGCTAACATTGGCTAGCTGTAGCTTCTGTGGCTAGCGTCAAGCTAACGAATCCAGCCACCGCTAAATAAATGTTCTGCCAAATTCAGATTTTTACGCCGTCTTCGCAAATTTGGCGCCGGCCACTTCGACAAACACGAGAACACGGTTAAATCCGGAGTATTTTAAACGTGAAACGGAATCCGTGTCCTCTGGTAATTTTGGTTAGGAATTTTGTGTCAATTTTCACAAAATGGCGCGCGGTCCAAACCTGCGCAGTGAACCGGCCCGGTGGACCAGAGACACGGACAACTGAGTTAGTGCGGCGCCGCCTAATTATTTCAACTGTGTTAAAACGTCGGTCTCTTGATCTTCTTAATCCGATCCACTAGACGCATTTCGATATCCAAAAACGTCAGACATATATCCACTGACAGCATTATTCCGGCGGGAAGGGAGAACATTTGAAAAGACTGAGCTGGGGAAAAAAACCCTCCTGACAAAATGGCGATGCTCTAGCTTGTTGCCATGGCAACTGTCAATCAAAAAAAAAAAAAAGGTACCCGGATGTACCAATGACGAATAAGATCTAACTGGCCCGAGTTACAGGACACACATAACTCCGGTGGTGTCCCTGTCTGTCTTTTTCCACCGCGTTTGGCCTGTTGCTATCAACCAGAAGAGATTCAATATTTAGCTGTATCTTTAGACGGTTATTTTCACCGTCTAAAGATACCGCTTCGTACAGCAATATAACCACAAATAGATTCTAGCTCAGCCAACAAATGGTCATAATAACAAAAGGTTAATAACGTGTAAACGTTTTATTTCTTTAATATCTATCTTTGTTAAAAAAAAAAAATAGTCATTATTAGACACAGTAATGATGAAATGATGAAACTGTTTAATAAAGCATACACTGTAAAAAGTTTTGGGGAGTTGCTGGAATTCCTCACTTCACAAAATTGGTAAGTTAGTAGGTAGAATCCTTCAAAATTTTCACTGAACATCTTTATTAATTATTAATTAAATCTGTTTGCTAAGCAAAAGAATTAGCCTCCTTTCTGATTTTTTCTGTTTCTCTTCTTTGCATGCATTCACATCTTTCAGATAAACAAAATAATTTTAAGATTGTTTTAATTCGTTGGGCATTTTTCAAGCATGAGCGACTTTTTTTTAAGGACATGCAAATCTCAATCAAATTTAGTCTTGAACTTTCACTAGGTCACTCTAAAAACCTAATTTTGTTATTTTTTATATTTCAAATCATTGTCCATCTGCATAACCCAAGTGCCCTTGATCTTCATGGCGCTACCTGATTGCTGGACATTTTCCTCATGGATTTTCTGCAAGAGAGCAGAATTCATGGTTCTATCAATTAGGGCAAGTCGTCCAAGGCCTGAAGCAGCAAAACAGCCACAGCCCATCACAATACCACCACCACGTTTAACTCTTCATATGAGTTTCTTTTTTAAAAAAGCCTCTGCTAGTTTTATACCAGATGAAATAGAAATCAAACCTTCCAAAGAGGTCCGCTTTTGTCTTGTCAGTAAACCAAATATTTTTTCCCAGAGGTCTTGGGGATCATTGGGGATCATTGGGATGTTTTGTTGTTTATTGTTGAATCATGAACTCTGACCTTAACTGAAGCAAGTGAGGCCTGAAGTTTGTTAGATGAGTTTTTCTGTGATTTCTTGGATGAATCGTTGATGTGCTCTTAGAGTAATTTTGGTAGGCCAGCCACTCGAGGAAATGTTCATCACTGTTTCACGTTTTCTACATTTATGCATAATGGCTGTCACCGTGGTTCACTGGAGTTCTAGAGCTTTAGAAATGGCTTTGTAACCCTTCCCGGACCTATAGACGTCAATGACTTCTTTATTTCTCAGCTGTTTCTTTAGATTGTGGCATGATGTGTTGCTTTTTGAGATCTTTCAGTCTACTTCTCTTTGTCAGAGAAGTTCTGTTTAAGTGAAATAGGCTGAAAGATTCACTGGCATTAATCAGGCCTGGGTGTGACTGGTGAAACTGAACTCAGCTTTCAAAACCAAAATGTGGTTGATCACAGTTAATTAGTGATTTAACAATGGTTGTCCACACTCCACCAGCAGCAGCTCTATGTACAGTGGAACTCAGTTTGAGAACTACTGTGGTTGACTGCATTCCATTTTTTTTCTCTGTTCCTGCTAAAGGTTCACAATGAATGGTTAAACTTTTTTTTTCACTGCCTGGTTATTGTGGCCAGACAAATTCACTATAGCAATGTTATTAATGTTGTTTTTTCTCTTATTCTCAAACTAGGGGCTGGAGAGAATGTCCATAACTATCCATCCATCCATCCATCCATCCATCCATCCATCTTCTTCCGCTTTATCCGGGGCCAGGTCGCAGGGGCAACAGCCTAAGCAGAGAAGCCCAGACCTCCCTCTCCCCAGCCACCTCCTCTAGCTTATCCGGGGGAACACCAAGGCGTTCCCAGGCCAGCCGAGAGATATAATCTCTCCAGCGTGTCCTGGGTCTGCCCTGGGGCCTCCTCCCGTTGGGACATGCCCGGAACACCTAACCCAGGAGGCGCTCAGGAGGCATCCTTGTCAGATGCCCGAACCACCTCAGCTGGCTCCTTTCAATGTGGAGGAGCAGCGGCTCTACTCTGAGCCCCTCCCGGATGGCTGAACTTCTCACCCTATCTCTAAGGGAGAGGCCAGCCACCCTTCGGAGGAAGCTCATTTCCACCGCTTGTATCCGCGATCTCGTTCTTTCGGTCACTACCCACAGTTAATGGCCATAGGTGAGGGTAAGGACGTAGATCGACCGGTAAATTGAGAGCTTCGCTTTTACACTCAGCTCCCTCTTCACCACGACTGACCGGTGCAGCGGCCGCAGCACCAATCCGTCTGTCAATCTCCAGCTCCCTTCTCCCATCACTCGCAAACAAGACCCCGAGATACTTGAACTCCTCCACTTGGGGCAGGAACTCATTCCCGACCCAGACTGGGCACTCCACCCCTTTCTGGCTGAGAACAATGGCCTCAGATTTGGAGGTGCTGATCGTCATTCCCACTGTTTCATACTCAGCTGCGAACCGTTCCAGTGCGAGCTGGAGGCCATCACCTGATGTAGCCAACAGAACCACATCATCCGCGAAAAGCAGAGATGAGATTCTGAGGGCACCGAAGTGAAAACCCTCCGCCACTTGGCTGCGCCTAGAAATCCTGTCCATAAAAATTCTGAACAGAATTGGTGACAAAGGGCAGCCCTGGCGGAGCCCATCACCCACCGGGAATGAGTCCGACTTATTGCCGGCAAAGCGAACCAAGCTATTGCAACGGTTGTATAGGGATTGAATGGCCTGTAGCAATGGGCCAGACTCCCATAGCACCTCCTACAGGACACCCCGAGGGACACGGTCGAATGCCTTCTCCAGGTCCACAAAACACATGTAGACTGGTTGGGCAAACTCCCATGTGCCCTCAAGTATCCTTGAGAGGATAAAGAGCTGGTCCAGTGTTCTGTGACCAGGACGAAAACCGCATTGTTCCTCCTGTATCTGAGGTTCGACTAGCGGATGAAGTCCCCTTTCCAGCACCCTGGCATAGACTTTCCCAGGGAGGCTGAGGAGTGTGATCCCCCTGTAGTTGGAACACACCCTACGGTCCCCCTTCTTAAAGATGGGGACCACCACCCCGGTCTGCCAGTCCAGGGGTACTGCCCCTGATCTCCACGCAACATTGTAGAGGCATGTCAACCAGGACAGCCCTATAACGTCCAGAGCTTTCAGGAACTCGGGGCGGACCTCATCCACACCAGGGGCTCTGCCACCAAGGAGTTGTTTAATTGCCTCAGTGACCTCGCCCCCGGAAATTGGCGGGTTATCCCCCTCATCCCCAGACTCTGCTTCCTCCTCGGAAGACGTGTCAGTGGGATTAAGGAGGTCCTCAAAGTATTCCTTCCACCGCCCAACAATTTTCTCAGTTGAAGTCAGCAGTGCTCCGCCAGCACTATACACAGTGCAGGTAGAACACCGCTTTCCCCTCCTGAGACACCTGACGGTTTGCCAGAATCTCTTTGAGGCAGTCCAAAAGTCTTTTTCCATGGCCTCTCCGAACTCCTGCCACACCCGAGTTTTTGCTTCAGCCACTGCCTGAGCCGCATTCAGCTTGGCCTGCCGGTACCTGTCAGCTGCCTCCAAAGTCCCACAGGTTAACCAAGCCCGATAGGACTCCTTCTTCAGCCTGGTGGCTCCCTTCACCTCTGGTGTCCACCATTTGGTCCGGGGGTTACCACAACGACAGGCACCAACCACCTTGCAGCTCAATGCAGCAGCTTCGGCAATGGAGATGCTGGGCGTTCCCAGCACACCCTCACTATGCGTTTAGGTGCACCGGGTCTGTCCAGCGTCCTCCCCCGCCACCTGATCCAACTCAACTGACAGCTCAGCCCCTCTCTTTACCCGAGTGTCCAGAACATATGGTCGCAGGTCTGGTGATACGATTACGAAAAAGTACCATGTCGACCAATCAAAAAATTGAAGTTTTAGGAGTGACGCCGGTGTTTTGAGATGTGAGAGATTTGCGCCATAGCGCAAATCTTATGTAGTTAGTGTGTAGTGTAGTCAATAGTTTTGTTGTGTGTGTCAGAACAATAAGGCGACTGCTGAATGTTACAGGTGTTACAGGAGTGATACATCTCCTGCTGTCAGGCCTGCAGGTATCAGGCTGTTGTTCTCCTTTATGTGGACAGAAATTATTTTTGGAGTGGCACAAATAATTTGTATGGCATCAAATTTGATGCAGAACAGCTGATTGTTTTGTAAATAGTTTGAAATGATAAAAAAACAAAAAAAAAACAAAAAACACCTTGGCTGCATTTAAAAAAAAATAGCTGCAAAAAACTTTGTTGTTTGCCAAACTGAGGTACTTTTTTGAAGAAGTAACTATATAATTAATTGCCCAACATTGGTCATTATATACTGCATTTTGCAGACAGAGAGTTACAGGACTCTCTCCCAGACCACAGACTCATACTCATAATACAAGTCAGAGCTTTATAAAAAAAAAAGAAAAAAGAAAAAAGTTGTTTTCAAAATTTGAGTTCAAGTTATTTTTACTTCCAATAGTGTTAACATACTACACGGGTCAATGACTACATTTTTGTTTTACATTTTCATTGTAAGTGGGATAAAGCAGTTAATTAAAAGTAGTCTAACATAAATGTAAATGCTGTAATTTGATTATGTTAATAAACCATGTAACTTGGATGGATTCAGTGCCGGCGTGACCACAGTGCACACGTCTGATGTCACTCACAGTGGTCCAAGGGACCGCTCAGGGAGTTTGTGTGTTCGCTCAGACACATGGAAAATTAGAGGGAACATTGGCCAAGAGCTACATCTCACATACTACAGGCCTCAGTTACCATGTTAAATGTTAAAGTTAATGACACTACAATTAGAAAAAGCCTGAACAATTATGAGGAACTTGGTAGAGAAAAGAACACGGTAGTGCTTCAGTTTACAAAGTTACCTCTGAATAAACTACAAAACTTCTGAAGTGATCTCCTTGGACAGATGAGACCAAGGAGTTTTTGGCTTTGTTGTTGTTTGTTTGATGTTTGACCATAATACACAGTTCTTGGAAAACCAAACACAACATGAGCATAAAGAACAACTTTCGAGCACGGTGGCGGAGGCGTGATGGTTTGGACTAGGTTTGCAGCATTAAGTCAGCCATGAACTTCTCTGTGTTCTAAAGTGTTCTAGCACCAAATGTGACAGATAAAACTGGTTTAGACAGAAGAATATTCCCAAGCATGGCTGCAATGGCTGAAATGGCTGAAAAATATAAGAATTAAGGTGCTGCAGTGGCCCAGTCAAAGTGGCAAGACTTTAAGAGAGCTGTGTATAAATGAATGAAGCAACATTGTAAAGAAGAGTGCAATAAAATTCCCCCACAATGATGTGAGAGACTGATAAAGTCATACAGAAAACAGTTACTTCAAGTTAAAGATGTAGAAGCTGTTGAATCATGGAGTGAACTTGGTTTTTCAGTTTACTTTTTTATTAAGCCAAACATATACATGCCCTGGTAGAATATTAAGCCACATCAATTGAAACTAGCACAATAAGCATTGGCTCATGTATTATAGAAAGAGTTTAAAACAAAGAGTATTCAGAAAGCTGTGGTTGAACATTTACATACGGTGATGTACGTCAGTGAGGTCTTGAGCAGGTAACAGTTGCAGGACTTGTCTGAATAATGATTACATATAACAGACAAACGCTTAAAGATTCAGACATCTCAGAGATGGAGAAACAAGTTGAGCCAGGAAATCTCATGCTAGTGTCTTGTGTTTACTGGAATGGTCTGGGAGTTTATTTCTTGCTATCGTTAAATAAACACTTTATAAACACAGAAATATTGACTAAAGATGTCTTAACAGCTAAACAACGGGACAAAAACAGACTGTGTAGTGGAATGGGATAATTACTTACTGTAAGTGCAAACAATGATCTTTTCTAACTGTAACTGACATTTTTCATTGTTACGCCTGTTTTGTGATATTTTTAGGCTATAGAAATAAAGCAGATTAAATGAATTTAAATTAGTTTATTAAAATTCATTTCTACTGCAGAAGTTTTAAAATTTACTTAGTTATCTGTAGCTGTAAGACTCATGTCATTATCACGAGTCGTGCATTTGTAACATGCTTTCCAGTGTCTGTGTCTTCAACAACAGTTTGAGCAACAGGCCACCATGACTGAGATGCCTGCAGTGATAATGAGTCCTGGTAAATGTTCTTAAGTACTGCAACCACAAAATAAACAAAGTTAATATAATTCACTCTTGTTAAGCGCTTAACAAGAGACAAGGAGTTTGAGGCAAGGAGTTTGCATAATTTTGTAATAAAGCCTGCATATCTAATTTTAAACTGGATGTTTAACTAGCATCTGGGAAACTGTAAAGTTTTGCTTGCTCATTTGCTCATTTTCAGGTCAAACACTCATTTAACAGCGAAACCTATTGTCTGAAAAATGCCCCTAAAGCAATATTTATCTTGACACATGTACTGCACTGAGGTTCAGTTCATTATAATGAAAGGGAAGTTGTAAACTTATGACATCTGCTGGCTGTGTGGATTCCATATTAAGAGACTCTGAGTGTGCCATACATCCAGTTGAGTGACAAAATACAAAACAGACTCCATTCTGAATGATCAGTTCAACTGACAGTAGCATCAAGCTTTAAACAAAGGGGCATGAGGCTGAAATAAAATTCAAGCACCAACTTGTGGCTTTTTTTGTTAAACAGCAGGACTTCACAAGCGCACTAATCCCTATGGAAACGACTGCTTTCCCTTCATACTCTACCTGTTTCACGTATCTGGAATACATAACACCAAACAAAATATGATGCAAAGAATAAATATTTACACAAACATGGATTCATATAGATATTAAAATCATATAAAACCTTTAAATATTTACAGATAATAGAATTAGTTTGACTGAAGTGCCCTAACCAGTCACGCTGGTTTGCCCCAGGGGCGCTTAAGCAGGTGATTAAACTCCTTTTCCTCTTTTGTCTCATGCTCCATTGAAGAGACAAGCAGGAAGAGTTGAGTATTGATAGTATGTACAATAACTGAAAACACGTAGTTTATATAATTATAGACTGAAAATTAATTATGATCAGTCATCAGTGTTTATGATCAATGTTTTCACTTAAATAATTCTCCAAAATATGCCCTAGACTCAAATGGTTCCCCCAAAAATCAGTGTGGGTCAATTTTCATTTAGCTCACAATATCAACCATTCGTGAACTCACAAACATGCAGCAGGTAAAGGAACCCCTGGTTTCAATACGTGCTCCAGCACATGTACATTTTGTGAAGCCAGGACCAATTTGTACTGAAGACGTGCTGGAAATGGCCCCAGCAGCCTTGGGCTTCTGTCTGCCATTAATATAGAAGAAACCATTTGGGTCCATCACTATGATGGTGTAAGACTGTCATTCCTGCTGATAACCTATTTAATACTGATAATTAATCATGACCATTTATGCCATCTGAACGACTGCATATGGGACTGTTCACTAGCTGACTGAGAAATCATATTTTTGTGAATCTTTGGACTGTCTTTATGTTTTGCACAAATTAAAGTTCCATTGGCCGATTTTACTCCATCCACTTTTATGGGACTTGCCAAAATGTAGTAGAAATAAACTAAGACTGTTTAGGGGAAAAAAACTCAAAGCTCATCAAATTTTTCTTCTTTCATGAACAACTAGCTCTAACTAGAGCTCTAACATCTCTGCAGTTTTAAAGAAGGCCCAACAGCGTCTCCACTTTCTGAGAATCCTCAGAAAAATGGACCTGAAGAAGGAGCTGCTGACCGTCTTCTACCGCTGCTCCATTGAAAGTGTGCTGACATATTGCATCGGTGTGTGGTTCTCCAGCTGTCATCAATATGGCCCAAAAAATCATTGGACATCCTCTTCCCTCCCTGAAGGACCTGTACAGCACTCGCTGTCTCAAGAGGGCACGCAGCATCCTACGGGACGGTACACACCCAGGACACCGGGTGTTTAAGCTGCTGCCGTCTGGCAGGAGGTTCAGGCTGCTGAGGTCCCGAACAAATAGACTCAAGGACAGCTTTTACAACAGGGCAATAGCCCTGATCAATGCTAATAGCTGACCTGACTGGCTATTTTTTTTTTTTTTTTTTTTTTGGGGGGGGGGGGGGGGGGGTAACAACGGTAAAAACAGTAACAATAATAATATTTATATTTATAACAAGGTGCAATAACAATTAATGTGCAATAATAGCAGTGTGCAACACAAATACACTTATTCTTCTTTTATTATACTGTGTTGTGTTGTTTGTGTTGTGTTGTGATGTGTCGTATCGGTCGTGTTGTGTTATATGTAGTGCCGACGTAGGACAGTTTTCCAATTTCATTGTACTATTGTACTATGTATGACTGTGCAATGACAATAAAGAGTTATCTTATCTTATCTTATCTTATCTTATCTTATCTTATCTTATCTTATCTTATCAGAAAAAGAAGGTAAACCATACAAAAGAGATGAAATCTGCTGGATATAAGAATGTTTTAGCCTCTAGGAAATCCCTGCATTAAAGATTTAATTTCTGTATTAACTGGCAGTTACCAGAGCTGAGTCGCACCTGGTGTGGTGTTTTGCTGCTGTGGCCCATCTTCTGTATGTTGTGTGTTCAGAGATGCACTTCTCCATACTCTTGCTGTTACAATTGGTTATTTGAGTTACTGCTCAAACAGTATTTCAACAGTGTACCTAATAAAGTGGCTATAAGTTTATATTTAATTTATGGGCTTATATGGAATGGACCAGGAGTCCGGCTCTGGCATAAAGCACTTATCTAGTCTCGTGGATTTCTCAGAGCACCTTATACTACGCATCACATTCGCAGATTCAACACACGATATTAGTTTGGTCACTTTAAGCACTCACCTTTCTCACATTCACACCTACAGCCAATTTAGAGCCATGAGGTAACCTCAACCTCAACAATCGCTACAGAGACACTAATAAAAACAAAACCAAAGACCTCTACATCCCTCCCAAGATTCATGCATGATACAGTCAAACCAAACGTTACATTCAAACAGCACAGAAAAGGAACAACAACAACATAGAAAACAATTTCCCATGTTTTTAACCTTTTGTACCTGCCATCCACAGGATTTGGAAAACACAGATTAAATTGATTAATTCAAATGAGGAGAAAGGGTTTCATCAATAAAGAGGACAGGTAACATTTAGAGGGCATAACAAATGATGCAAAGTAAACCAGCTGAAGGTCTCAGTTAAGAACTGTTGCAGCTTTGCATTTAAATGTTCACTAATGATTGTGTTATTTCATTATGTGTATGTGCACCCAGAAGTTGCACTCATAAAAGCTGGAAGAGATCTCCTCAAAATTTTAGGCTTTTCCCCTTCATAACGGACCTCAGTGAAATTATGATCAGTGCAATTAATTCTATGAAGACTTTTTATTATCAATATTTTTGTTTAGGAGAGCCACTTTGTTGCTTTAATTTGAAACAATTAGACCCAATTGTGACCCTAAAGTGGATAAGCAGAATAAAATGGATCAGTAGATATAGAACTTGCCTCACTAATCTGGTTCAATTTATATTTTTAAGCAGAAGTGGATGAAAATATACAATGAAGTGGAAAGAAAATCGATGTAGTCGATATTTAGAAAAGAAACACAGAAACTTTGCACCTTTCCTCGTTGGTTTGTCTTTTGTCTTCTTTATTTTTATTTTGAACTTCCTGTTGATCTTCAACAAGCAAATGTGACTCAAAAACAAAGACAAAACCTTTTTTTCAGGTCTTCTTTTTATTTATACAGTTACATCACACCAGATGACAAATCTGCATGAACTCTCTCAACACTGCATCCGCTAAAGACAGACATAAAGCAGTTTTTCATTAGTTTTTTGTTGTTGTTGTTTTTTAATGCTCTCCCTGTAAAGGTGCAGATGGCCCTCATTTATCAGTGGATCAACTTATAAATGTGTCTTTTACAATTTCCACTCTTTTTTCCTATTCGAGTGTTCCTACTTGCTGTAGTTTGCTTCTTAGTATACTGCAGTGGTTAGTGAAGCATCAAACACAATGGAAGTTAAGTCATTTTTAGGACTAAATAATGTTCATTTAAAACATCATATAAGTCATTTGTGTAGCTTGCATGTGGTACGTTTGGTGAACGTCTGATTAGTTTTAGAAACACAGAAACAAAAAAAAAATCGTCAAACCTTTCTTTCCTTTGACGCCGTCAGTACCCATTGCTGTTAAATCTTTGGCCACATGGTGGCAGCAAATGCTAATGTTGGTTGTTATGTTGCCTTTATTCCGAGCAAAGTTAAGATGGAGATAGTGCTGCAAAGGAGAAGAATGACTAATCACGTGATTTCTGCTGCTGTCTTATTGAACGAACCTGTGAATGAGTGATTATTTAAGAAATAAACTTGCCTCAGAGTGTATAAAAAATCGGATTTATGTTTAAATCAGTTAAAGTAAACATTCTTCAGTTAATGGCATATAAAATGTGTCTTTGCCTGCATGTCTGGGGCACTGTCCTCCCAGGCTTTGACGGCTCACTCCGATTGCAGATTCATTCCCTTCTGTTTATTGAAGCAAAACATACAACTTAACTAAAGCACAATAATAAAACCCACACAGACATCAGTAGAAGCACAGCACACATTAATAAATATACTGATCTGAATATTATAGAGAATAAAGATCTTCTGCTACCCCGCCCCCCCCTTCCCCTTCAGAGTGATATGTTAAGCTTCAGTCCAGTTCACTGAGTGAGAGATTTGACATGCCATCAAGCTATATGTTGTCGTGTTTACGATAAAACCTGTTTTATTTTGTAATTATTGTTCTTTGTGTATTATTATAAACCCTTTAATAATTGTATGGTCCATTCTGGTCAACCTAATCTGTGTTGTATTAGTCACACTCAGTGTGTGCTATACACTTGCAGTTGCTCATGTTCAAGTTGCCAGATTTTCTTGTTCAGTCAAGTCTTCCTGGAATTTTCTTGCATCCTTTGTGTTTAATTGTTGACTTCCTTGTGTGTGTGTGTGTGTGTGTGTGTGTGTGTGTGAGAGACCTTTTGGGCTGTTTTATAGACTTAGTTTTTTGCCTGTGCCCTCCTGGTTTAGTTTACTCTTGCTGACTGATCACACTTGTATGACCTCTGCCTGTCTGGATTTGGGTTTTACTCTGCCTCTGTGTGTCCTCCCCCTGTTGAAGTCTTGTACATCTGCTTGTGCAGTTTACTCCACAACACCCTGTTTCATGTGCTTTTCATAGGTTGTGCATTTGAAGTGTAGGCCAGAGGTACATGTTAGGAGCTTTGAAATAAATGCAGTGAAGCGAAAAGTGCAATATTTCACTTTGACATGGAAGAAAAAAGGGATCTCAAAACTGAATAGCGAGGAAATATTTAAGCCCTCTCCATGTATTCTTTATTTGTATGCATCTCATCCTAAACTGTCTGATTAAAAAAAAAAAAATAAACTTCAGTTTATGAAACCCAAGCAATAACTGCTGAAGCAACAAAGCTTATCTTATAAAATATGTTAAAACAAAAAAGCACATATCCTCTTGGTTACCAAAACTCTAAAATATAGTATCAGCTATACAAACTGACACCTGGTAAATAGCATTTACCAATCAAATTAGGACTTTCCGGTAGCATGAAGTTTACCAAAAGATCTAACTAGTAGATCATAATGTCAAAAAAGGAGAGGTTAATAAATAAGTTTCTGCATCTCTGAGACTAATCAGATTAGAGACCGATCTTCAAATGCAGAAGCCTCGCAACAGCAGTGAGCCTTCCTAGTAGTGGCTGTCCTCTCAGGTTTTGCCAAACAGCACCTGGGTGACAGGAATTCCCAGAAGACCAGGGGAACTTCAGGCCTTTCTCTCATCAATAAAGTTCAATATTCTACTGTCTGAAAGACACTGGGCAAAAATGGCCTCCATGG
Source organism: Neolamprologus brichardi (assembly GCF_056152115.1). Lineage (NCBI taxonomy): Eukaryota > Metazoa > Chordata > Actinopteri > Cichliformes > Cichlidae > Neolamprologus > Neolamprologus brichardi. The sequence continues at coordinate 26,616,243 of NC_142117.1, forward strand.
GAGTGTGCCAAAGTAAATCACTGCCAACCCGGAGGAAGATTAAGCTTCATCCGGATTTTGCCACAGCACACTTTAATATACCCAAGACCTTGTGAGAGAATGCTTAAGTGACTGGAAGACAGGGGATCATTAGAGCTGACAAACTAAATAGAGAATACAACAAAACGACCATTATACTTTCAGTCATGCATGGAGGTGGCAGAGTAATGCTGTGGGACAGCTTTGCTGCTTCAAGGTCGGGGCGGCTTGCCACAATTGAGAGAAATATTAATTCCAGCGTCTGACAGAAAATCCTGAAGGAGAACATCAGGTCACCGGTCTGAGCTGGAGCTCAGGTTCAGCTGCATTATGCAGCAAGACAAGTCATTCCTAAGATCTGACAGTTTAGTAAGAGATACACACACAGACACACATACACAAAAAAATTGGGATGGGGTTCAATACCTTTTTCCTGCCACTGTACCTGGTCATCCATATTCATCCTGATATAACACCTACTCCAAAATGTCAAAGTCAATTTCTGGAAGGAGATGGAAACCTGATACTGCAGACATGCTGAAGTAATAATGTCTGTGTAGATCCTGCCCATGGCAAAATCTCAGATGGGTTTTGGATCAAATCCAAAATTCTGCTAAGTTTTGTGGCCAAATATTTTAACTGTTTTTTTTTTTTTTGAATAATTCATGGAAACAGGGCTAAATCCTGCCTTCCTCTAAAAAAGACAGATGAAAGGACTGAATATATTTACAATAGTTTCCACCGGTAATAACAACAAAAGGTCAGGTTTTGTCATTTTGTATGTCTAATGCAGGAATATTTTTTCAAATTTCAAGACTGAGTCTCATTAACTGTTCCTCAAAACTCATCACTTTCCTTGTTTTCTGCATATTTTCTGCAGTATTGACAGATTTGTTATCACACAACCAGTCACTGTACATTAACTCTGTGCCGTCAGTGTTTTCTGCGTATGCGTGCGAGTGAAATGAAAAAGAAAGACCCGAACCGTGTTGATTTTTATTTCAAAAGATGACCAGATGAAAAAAAACGAGAAAAATGATAACAACATAATTAACATTGAGTGGACATAACTGTTCCAAATGTACACTTTATTTTAAACAAAAGTACAAAAACAAACATCAGATATTTACAATACTTGCATGGCAATGTTCACTTTCTTTGGTCAATCTTCCAATCAGATGGTTTTACACAAGGTAGGCAACAAACAGCAGCTTGGAGGTCTGAGATTCTCACATGCTGAATATATTATTCAACCAGACACAGAGCAAACTACCGATGACTCAGAACTTAATGACATTTTTTGTAGAGTCTGCAAGCAATTTATCAATGGTTTAAATCCAAGACATGAGTTATGTGACCATTATTGAATGTGCCTACCAGGATATTTTAGTCTTGTACAATATAAATAGCAAAAAGGAAAAGTAAAATCACGTACGTCACAACTACATCCTGGCCTCATTGCTTTTTCAAATTCATTAAATGCTCTTAAGGGACCAAAACCGTGACATGTACAGCTGCAGGTATTCCATCGTATTCTACACAAACTCGACGTGAAACATGAACCCTAGTGCACATCACAAACTTAAGCTGTTACAGGTAGATTTTTAAAAGAAGGAAAACATATCGTAAAGGCTACTTTAAGACAAACATCCCGCTCACTGGGTGTCTTTGATTACAGAAGTATGCCACAGCTACAGAATGAACACTCGTACCTCAACACTGATGGAGCACAAACTTATAGAGTTACATAAAAACAACCTTTTCCTTACTACTATTTTTTTTTTTTTAAAGAAAAGCATGAAAGTGAACTTTATGTTGCTTTCATGCAAAAACAAAAAACACGTGTGCAGCCAAACTACAGCCAATAAAAGAAGGTTTAAACTGTGCTATACATTCTCCCAATAATCTACCTGCTTGTGTCGTTAGGTGGCTACGCTGAATGTACGTTGGCGAAAAGACGAGGCAAAATTAACTGATTTTCTGCAATTTTCTCCCCTGGTTACACACAATCAAATAATAATAATAATTAAAAAAACACCTTTGTGAAACATCATGTCCTTGCTGATATACAACATCTAAAACTAATGCTAATACCCTTAGCCCTTTCAGGATTTTATCAATTTCTCAGCTTTTTTTTTTTTTTTTTTTTTTACCTGAATGAACAAACTGAAATAATGATAGAAGTGAATGTATTTATGACCTCGATGTCAAAGGCAGAGGTTGTTTGAGTGTGATGAGGTGAAATTAAAAAAAAACACAAAGCAGAAAAAAACCAAACTATGGCGGTAATGTCCCTTGGTCCCTGCTATGTCCCGAGGGCCGAAAAAGTCGAACACAGACTAACGCAGGCCTACACATCCTTACATCAAAGGCAACTGGTCTAGTAGTGATTTTCCATTTTCTCAGCTTTCCAATTTCCATTCTAACAAACATGAATCCTAATAGTAGACAGGTTTACACATGTATCAGTAGTGCAGACAGGCTATGTATATCACATACAGTATCCATTCTTTTTTTTTTTTCTTTTTCTTTTTTTTTTAGGAATGGGAGGAGTGAGGGGTTGATGGGCTCAGGGAGATGTTTGGATATGCTTTTTTTTTGTTTGTTTTTAGTAAAATTCTCCCTGAAACCAAATCCAAACGGTCTTCATCCCAGTGTACACTCTTTCCCCCCCTCCCTCCCCAAAGACAGAGGTGAAGAGAAATGTGCAAAAGTTCCACGTTCTCACTAGAAGGGAAAGATTAAAAATGTCTTATTAATTTTTTTGTACAACTTTTATGCGTCAAACTCTTTATGTGCATGGTGGAAATGTCTTGCTCTACCTTTCGCATCGCCGTTTCAAGAACAGTTGCTGTTTCTTTACACCTCAGCTTTTTGGCTGTTTTCCTCCACTTTCTCCTCCAGCTTTTTCTCCTCCTCGGAGGACCCGCACTCCTTCTCGCCGGTCTTCCAGCTTCCTTGCCTGTTTCGATTAAAACAGTCGTTTATTAACCGGTCCTTGCATGATGATATGACGGTGTGACTGCTTACTACACGTGTGCAGAATAACTCACGGTATAAACTGCCCACTTAGGCTAAAGGGAAGCTATCCATCTACAGCTGCTGTGTACTTACACTATAGTTCACAATCAATCAAGAGCAAACTGCCTTAATTTGGCAAATGGAAGACTGATTAACAAGCAAGCAAAATGGAGCGCTGCCCAGGTACCCAAGCCCTTAATAGTCCTTAAAAGCCTACATTAACCGCAATGATTTTTTATTTATTTTAACATGTATTTTAATTTGTTAATTCATTTGAAGGAACTGCCAAAAGTGAGATCAGAAGATCAATACTACTCGTATACAAGGTTAGAATAGGATGAATAGTGAAACGGCGAGTCTGGCTGTGTCCAAACTCTATTTGTACAAAAATACTCGACCACATCTCCTAATCTTTTAATCCAAGTGTTTCTGTTCTACAGGTATATGAAACAGAGCACCTGTCCAAAATGTCTTTATAAATATTTGTAAAGGAATTCAAGGAGCTTGTTATAAAGAAGTTTAGTGTGGTTATGTGAGTATAACACACGTTGCGCCAACTTTGTGAAATTTCTTCCTCCTGGATATTCCACAATCATCTGCAAGTGTTATTATTGCAAAGTGGAAGCATTTAGAAACCACAGCTACTCAGTGAGTGCTGAGTGCTGAGGCGCCTGGTGCGTGAAAGCCGACAACGCTCCGGTGACTCAATAGTCTCAAAGCTCGTCTGGCTTGTAAACTAAATTTCCACATTAGCCACTTGTTTCCGTCTCTTTGAGTGTTAATGTTAAGTCCAACTTTATATTTACTGCACAGATCTGAGAGCGACATCAGTTTTCTTGTAATTCTCAGCTATGACTAACTGGAAAATTTACTCAAGTACATCAACAGCTGAATAAATTACTGCTTCTATTAACTGGTCTTGGATGAAAATTGAATTTTGAGTTAATTGCTTTTATTTTAGTATCCTCATATGGTCCAAATCTCATATTTTAAAACAGAGAATTTAATCAAATATCCATTTGTTTATAAACTAAAAACCTCATGCCAAACAGTGTTATTCCAGCAATAGAGAACTGCTTTTTGAATTATACATGTTGTTGGCAAGAGGAGTTCATATCAGAAGCTACATTAGGTATGCCTGTTCAGGTTCTTGTTAATACAAATATTTAATCAACCAATCACATGGCAGCAAGTCTATGTATTTAGGCATGTAGACATGGCTGCTGAAGTCCAAACCGGGCATCAGAATAGGAAAGGTGATTTAAAAGTGACTTTGCACGTGGCTCGGTTGTTGATGCCAGATGGTCTGATTTCACAAACTGCTGATCTGCTAAGGTTTTCCCAAATTTGAAAAAAAAAGAGAAAATCTCCAGTTATGTGCAGTTCTTTGAGCAAAGACGTCCTGGTGATGCCAGAGGTCAGAGGAAAATGGTCAGGCTACTTCGAGCTGATAAGAAGACAACAGTAACTCAAATAACCAGTTCTTACAACCAAGGCATGCAGGAGAGCATCTCTCAATTAACAAAATGCCTAATGTAGAAGCAGATGGGCAACAGCAGCAGGAGACCACGCTGGATGCCATTCCTGCCAGCTAAAATCAGGAACCTGAGGCTATAGTTTGTAAACTCTCACCAAAATTGGAAAACAACAACCCGATGATTGGAAAAAATGTATCCTCCTCTGATGAGTCTCAATTCCTGCTGCGCCGTTCAGATGGTTACGATCTGAATTTGGCATAAATAACATCAGAGCATGGATTCATCCTGCCCTGTATCAATGGCTCAGGCTGCCGGTGGAGGGTTAATGACGTGGGAGATATTTTTCTTGGCACACCTTGGCAGAAACTACATGGTGCTGTCATGTCGATATGGACTAAAATCTCAGAGGAATGTTTCCAGCACCCTGTTAAGAATTAAGACAGTTCTGAAGGCAAAGGAGGGCGTCCAGTACTAGTAAGGTGTACCTAACAAGTTGATGAGTGCATATGTAACACACAGCTTTATCATGTTATGCGCATAATTGCTTTCTGCTACATGAATACTACATATACCTGCATGTAAAGTGCAGGTATGCAATGTTTTTAAATCTAAATAAAATATGTTTCACTGGAAATAGAAAAGGAGGTTTTAGCAAATCAGAATAACCACGATGCATGAATATAGACTCTGCCTAATTAATGAGGAGATCCAGATGGAGGTAAAATTGTGTCTACAAAGATGTTCATTTTATCTTGTTGGTGAATTTTATGAACACTTTTATGTAGCAGCATTTGTTTAAATGTGCTTCTTACTTGGATTTCTTCGAGTAAACCCAGTATGCCAGTCCTATAACCAAAGTGGCGATGAGGAGACCCACTATAACACCAACCACCAATCTGGTTTGGTCGCTGTCTTCCGACTGATCTGTAAAGAAAGACAAAACAGAAATATCAGAGGCGTGAGTGTCATGTTTCTGTATGCTGCTCCAGTCTGGACAGAAAAAAAATTACTCTCGTGTGCATTAAATGCATTGATGAATGGACACATCCGCACTGTGCATGATTATGACTCATTGATTTGAATGTTAATGGGAGCAGTCGCCACTTTAATCTCGTCAATGGGCCTATGAACAATGTTGGCATCTTGTCAGGATGCTGGTAGCTCCATTCCTCCTACTGCTTCATAACTATATTTATTTAAAAGAAGCGCACTGTCTAAACATTGTTTTTTCTGCTCTACAGTCCAAGGTGACGCTAAAGATAAATATTTGATAAAGAGCCGTCTTTTAGTGAGCAACCTTTGATTCCCCCATAGACTTTTGTCAACCCACTTTCTACTGTTTCTTTACAAGAAGGAAGACCGCGCCAACTTACCTTGTTTATCCATTCTCACCTCCTCAATTACTGAAATCAGATATGAAATAACATTAACGTCCAACCGAAATGAAGGGGGGAAAAAAACAAAACAAAAAAACAAGCTTGAAAAATTACTACTCTACATCTACTCGACTTTGCATGCAAGAGGTTCCAAGAGGGAACAGATTAAATCCAGCATCCCAACATACACCCACTGAGCGAGGGGGGGGGGATAGAGAAAAGAACGATGTGGAAATGCCATCCCAAACACACAGGAATGAGTAGGCAAGAGAGAACAAATGGTGATATAAACACACTTGGACACCGTCGGACAAGAGTGTGGACTAAGTGCTAAGTGCATGCACTAATTACAGTTTGACAGTGATGGTGAGAGTAAAAAGGCTGGACTTTAATAGACAACTACCACCAATACATAAAGTTCTTGAAAGACGTACTAGTGTTTGTGTATGTTTGATACATTGTGTATTTAATAGTGGTTTTTTTTCCTGCTTACTCATCAGTGGACTATAAATCCTAAAATAACAACTGATTTTAAATAATTGCCCTTATGGCCACCAAATTGGTGTGCAACGACGTGACTCCACACACTCTACAGACAATCCCAAACTGGGTGGATTTACCCTGGTGTACATACCTGCTACAATATTGTCGTTTTGTCAAAGCATGTAAACATGATGTCAAGTTAGCATGCAGATGGAAAGAGTTAGTAAGAACAGTAGGAAAACACTTAGGAAGGCAGATTAGTGACTTCATGAAAGAAAAATGAAGCCGACAGAGGTAAAAGGACCAAATTGTGACTTTGTACTTACAAGAGGACACATTTATAGCTCTGGAATCATTGCCAAGCCTATTGGTCACTGTACAGTGGACAGTTAGATTTGCAGAGGGCACAACTTTGATCTTGTGTGTAATCTTTCCACTGACGAAAGGACTTTCACCAAGCTGAGTAACGAGAGAGAGAGAGAGAGAGAGAGAGAGAAGAAACAAATGTTAATATTTGCACATCTGATCCGGATAATTTGAAGAAGATTTGCACCATGAGGGGGCGATGTTGGACCAATAAGTGAGTCAGCCCTTGCATGACAAAGAAACAGCGTGTGTGCCTCTGGGATATAGACTCCTGAGTCTCAGAGGAAAACCCCAGACACAAAGACAAACTGCCAACACCCTTTGCACATCCTCTGCATATACAAAAGGATGTTGCATTCTTGTAAATACTTATTACTGATCCCGTATTCAAGTCTTCACATTTTGCTGAATGGGGGGCGGTGGGATTAAATTGCTGAAATCTGTTACTTTCAAAATGCATTTTTATTTCCTGACAGAGTTCTGTGTATTTTCTTTTTGGAGTAAATTAAAGATTTTAAGGTTCCTCTCATGGTTAGACAATGACTGAAAGGGCTGAGAAGAACTGCAACCATCCTGCGCACACCCCCAGGTTTATGTGTAATTCACACCGCTTCACTGAGTGACTCTGCTATCAGTGCGCACACAGGTAGACTGTGGAAACAAAGAAGAAGAAAAAAAGAGGCTCCATTTAAAAAACAGACAATTTTTGTTCTTGTGACAGGCTGCTGGAAAATACTGTGTTTGAGCCTCGGGGAAAATGAAGAAATGTACTCTTTCGAAACACTGACCACAACAGCCTGGACCAGATAAGTTCACAAGTGTGACAGCTGGGGAAAATACTAACAGTGCAAACTGCCATGCACAAAACAGGGGGTATTCATTCACTGTGCAGCAAAAAGGGAAAAAGTAAAGAAAAGCAAGAGCTGTCTCTGGACAAAGACAATAGTAGGAGGCTTAAGCACACAGCCTCTGTTTAGCCACACCTTCACGTTTCTGCTGGTGATACACTGAGGTTCGCTGTAAGACAAATGCCACTATGTTTTAAACCCATGCAACTCTATTTGTGTTTTTATTCCATATTCACAACCATCTGCTCCCTACGAGGCTCTTAATGAAGCCTGATAGGGCTAATTTCTCCTTATAAACCATCTATTGGCTACTTTGTAGAGGACATTCAGACGTTGTAATCTAAAGACGTCAATGAAATAGTTACTGCAGCACAAACCTGTTGCCATGTTATATAGGAGGACCACTGTGAGAATGAATTTCTATGACAACCAGTATTGATTCACCAACAAAGGAGTAATGCTTTCAAGGGAAAATGGGACAGAAACACTCAAAACATTCTGAATGATTTTATATGGCTTGAAAACCTCGCTGCAGTCTCAAGAGTGTCTTGAGGTGGAGGAGGGCGGGGTGTGGAGGTCATTTGTTAAAGCCGATACCCATCTTGTTATTTTAACAAATAAATTGCTACACCCAACTGCGACTGAAAACAGGCGCGTTAACAAGCACATGGGGGGAAACTTTCTCTGTAAGCTGCCACTGAGAAATGTAACCTTGTCATGACTGGTTTCCAACTACCCTGGATGACAATGATGATGAATTCTGTTGTCCTGTGACTGAAATTAGACGTCACCCTGTAGCAGTTTCATATACAGGTACAGATACAATAGTCATCTTCACTGCTGTTATTACTGTGGTCATCTACTAATTGGAAGGTTGGCGGTTCGATCCCTGGCTGGCCCTGGCCAAGTATCCTTGGGCAAAATACTAACCCCAAGTTGCTCTCTGATGCATCCATCCATGTGAATGTTTAATAGAAAAGCACTTTGAGTACTCAGGTTTAGGGCTGTGCGATATGACCAAAAGCTCATATCCCGATGTAAGACATCTATCGTCCCGATAACGATATAAATCACAAAAATATAACATTTTCTGTAAATTCTGTGAATCTCGGGCAGCTCGTCTTGCGGGAAGTGTTTCCAGCTGCGCGTCATGTACCTGGAGTCGAGTGTTTTAACCGATGCATGAAACGATACATTTTTAGGCATAAGTTGTAAAGGCCGCCGTTTTCTTTGTGAGTATTTATTACACGGCGTGCTGCGGGGAAAAGCCTGTTCTAACGTTTAAGTCTAAGGTTTATTTTTTTAGCACCTGTCGGCTCTTTTTTAATTCTCATCCGTAAATAATCTGCTCTTTCACGTGATTCAGTTTATTTTGAAAAGTCTCAAGAGGATCTTGAGCTTTATTGTGAAAGGTTTATGTGGAACATAAACAAGCGGACGCGCGATGCTGTTACCGTCGTTGTTGCTAACCACAATGCATAAAAACAGGTGCTTGTCTGTCTGTAGTGTGGTTATATTAAATATAAGAGAAAGAGAGAACTTTAAGAAATTAATATAGCCACTACAGTGATCACCAAAACAATGAAAAAATATTGCCGTAAACAGTTTATTTTGCGACACCACGAAACAAACGATAGTGTAAAATGAAACTATAGACGTTTTTATATCGTCATCCGATATATATCATTATATCGAACAGCCCTACTCAGGTTGAGTAGAAAAGCGCTATATAAGAACTCATCCACTTGACCGATTTCAGTATTAAAATTATAATCTCATGATAAATTAAACAAACAAAACAAGTTGATGTTTTTGGGGGAATAGTCTGTACAGGCAATTGAATGATGAGCAGTTTCACAGCCAAATGAGACCCATTCCCTTGTTATTCCATGACAAATTAAGCAGATGAAAGATCTGGGGATGATTCCAAGTGTTGCATTTCCTAAGTTTCCCCTGGCAGTCTCTAAATGCGGTCCAAAGAGATGAAAAAAACCCCCAAAACATACCTATCTGAGCGATAGCAAAAACTTTACAAGTGGCAAACTCAACAGTTGGCTACATTCTTAAAACAAGAAGGAACATAACTAAAGTGGATGACTGCAAAGTCTTTCCTTGTTTAAAAAAAGCTTTCTCAACTTCATAACCAAGTCGAGAACACTCTCAAGAATGACTTGTAGCCACCCAACAAGCAAAATGTTTGGTTTTCTACTAAAAAGAAGCCCTGAATTTGCAATGTGCTGACAGCAGCTATGCTCGCACTGTGTAAAAACAAACACATCTCCCTCATGACCCTGGTGTAGATTCCATAAACAAGTTTACCTTGAGTACCAGAAGGTACATTGATATTTTCACCATTTCACAAGATTTGATTTTGTTAACGGTATACATCGATCCCGAAGGACCTGCTTTTAGCTGTGTTCAAATTCACAGAATCTTGTGAAGCCTCTGAGATGTATGTCATCACCAGCCACAGAGCAATCTTCGCCACAACAGAAGCAATAACTGCCTGCATTTATCTTGGGAAAAAAAAAACACTTGTAGTTTGTTCTGATGGGACAATAAACTGAAGACTTCACACAACTGTAAGCGTGGCGCTAATGCATGTTTTCTAATAATACAGTATTTTTCCTTTCATGGCTCTTTAAGTCTGACACAGTTTTTTTTCTGAGGATTTTCTTTTGTGCCAGCACTAGGGATGGGTATCGAAAACCGGTTGGAATTGTGTGCCGTTTTTGCAAACGATTCCCTTATCGATTCCAGTCGCCCCGAATGATGTCACCACGTTGCGGAACGTCATTTACCTGGCAGGGCGCCTAAGCGGCTCAAACGCTCAAAAGTTTGTCAACTTGCAGTACTTGCAAAGTGGAGATTTCATTTAAGGGAGGAAACACTACGAATATGCAAAAGCATTTGCTTACAAAACACACGATAACCTTAAATGAATGTCGTGTTTTTAATTCCGCTCCGGACTCGTGAATCTCAACCCAGCAGCAGCGGTAGCGTTTGCACGTCCTCTCCCGTTAATGCGGCAGGTAAATAATCAACTAACAGTGCATATTATGTTAGCGCGATCTGCCTTATTACAAAACCTGCCATTACTGTGCATTTAGGTGACCATGATGAGAGAGACAGACAGAGTCTGGTTGGCTCAGATGCTGGCAGTTCTCGCTGCAGTCTACCCGTAGCGTCTCCTTTCAGGCCAGGATAGACGAATGTCACCGAGCAGTGACTAAGTTTGTGGTAAAAGGCTTGCACCCATTTGCCACAGCAGATGCCCTCGATTTTCAGTAAGTGAATGTGTTTAATTGTAGGCAGGGACATTACTAGATATTCTTGTGTAATTGCTACAGAATAATTTATGTAATACTTTGTTATTGCTACAGAAGAATATTTATTTTATTATTTTACATTCACAATTTTTTTTCCTGGGGACCCTGACACCCCATTGAAGAGCCGTAGGCTGTGGATCTCTTAAGATCTCACTGCTGGGTTTGTAAGGTCATGTTACTCCTAAATTTCTATCTTGTTCAAAGAGAAGATATAAAACAAAGTTCTAAGCTATTCGACCTGTGTGTTCTCCTTTTTTAAAAAGAATCGATAAAGAATCGAATCGTTAAACAGAATCGAAAATGGAATCGGAGTCGTGAAAATCTTATCAATACCCATCCCTAGCCAGCACAGGAGGAGCGAACACATAAAACAAATCTTTTATGTACTGTTAGGAAGAATTAATGGATATGACCTTCAGAAACTGCAACAATTATCCAAGGATAAATTTCCTGCAATTCTGATAATAGGTAAACTTCCAAGCACGTAAAGGGTACATACCACGGTGCCATTAATGCTCCAGGAAACAGCTGGCTTTGGAGAGCCTTCAGCCTCACAAGTCAAGACTTTATGTTGGCCGTCATTACTGCGATTTTTGAACAGGCTCTTTACAACTGCAGGACCTGTAAGGGAACACGTGTTATAAAGCTCGATTTATCGTGGTTTAATCTGATCCACCGGCACATCTAAATATGACTGAGGAAAGGAATTTCTTAGAGAAATCGCTGTCCTGCCATGAGTTAGATGAGAAGATGAATACCACTCTCATGTCCCTATGAGTCTAGAGTCATTAGCGATAAGGCTGAAAACTAGAAGTAAAGAAAATCAGCAAGCCAGTCCAAAGGAAAATAATCCCACTAGTGCCTCCAAAAATCAGCAATTAGCATGCTCTGTCTTGTTTATTTTTCAAAATTTGTACAGAAAATAAAGTGTAAAAGCAAGATGTGGCTGCGAGTAACCATCTGGAGTCTGATCAAACCGTTAAAAGAACTTTTTTAACCACTGATTTTTATTTGAATTAAAAAACAACAACGCATATTTAATTAATGCGTTAGCTTTAAGCTGATAGTTTTTACCCTTAGACAAAGTCAGGCTGTTCCATCCATTCTTAAACTTTACAAACTGCCTGTTGGCTGCATACCTTAACTAACTTCAAATTTGAGACAGAGTGGTACCAGTTTTCTCTCCCTGCGTAAGACTTTTCTTCAAACCCTTACCTTCGACAGTAAGATCAAAAGAAGCTGTCCGGGTGATGTGTCCAACTGTCACCGTCCACTCATAGCGACCAGAGTCCGAGTAACCGAGCTTGGTAAAGTCGGGCTTTTTGTCCAGTTTCGCATTATTCTGAAATAAATCCAAGAGAATATTGGCGCTGTCAATAACAAGCACAAACCCCAATGATTGGAGCTTTGTTATATAAAAGATCTCTTCTACCTTTGTCCAGGAGACCTCTGCCTTTCCGGAAGAATCAATCTGAAGACTCAGATTCAAGGCTTCGCCAGCGCGCTTGACAATATTCCCAGAGGGGCTTAAATTGATGTCTAGGTCTGAAAAGAGGAGAGGATGGCAGAAAGATGGTTCAGAGGCCTGTTAAGGGTCAAAACATTTCTGTTGTTAACCATATAACTCTGCGCTTGGCTCACAGCCCTGCAGATTCAGCTTATTAGAAACAGTGCGGCTGACACAACAATTTCTCCCCAAATCAGAAGAAGACAGTCTTGCAAAGAGAGATATTAGGACTTTTGTAACAAATAAGACTGCAGGGAGAAAAGGAAATTATTTGGATACAGATGCAGATGTGTGGGGTAAAATTGCAGTAATTTCTACTTCTAGAGAAATGATTATTTTTGTCTTCTTACAGGTGACGGTGATGTTCCTGGTCGCTTCCATCGACGTGTCATCAATTAGGGAGCATTTGTATTCACCGGTGGCGTCGCGTGACACATTCACGATGGTGTAGGTATCCGTGTTTTCCACGGTCACCAGCTCCCCCTGCAAAAACAGTGAAAACAGCAGCATTTCATTTACGTTGCTGAGGATAAAAGACTGAATAAATACATTTTAGATGAAGTAAGCACTAGTTTGGATGAACAGAAGGAAATTTCAAAGCTTTTAATGGGATACCTTAAGGTGAAAGTTAAAGCTGGTAGGAGCTGGGTTACCATCTGCCACACACTTCAAAGTCAAGTTGTCTCCCTCTTTAAGCTCTTTCTGAGGACTGACCTCAAGCATGATGTTCTCCGTGGAGTCTGTGCAGAAAACAGGAGCAAGAAAGTCAGAGGGGCGAGGGTGGAGGGTGTAACAAGTGGAGCGTGCTCCCCAACCAGCTGAATGCAATGGGGACTGCACTCATCCACTGTGTCAGCACGCTACAGAGAGCTCTAACTTTGTGCCTCACTATTGGTTATGTCCAACTTCAAAATGCAGCAGAGGAGGTGGTTGAATTGCAGTCATAATCTGAGGCACTCAACCAAACAATCCTTTCAAAGCTCAATGTTTCTGCTCCATCTAAGGCAAACTCTTTCAAGAATTTCTTGAAAGAAAATGTTCCAGCACTGATAAGTTCTACTCTGGGCCGTATTGAGCAGGCAACTTCAATATTTAATGCTGCACTCTGTATAAATCTCAGAATCCACACCTCATTTTTCAACTTTCGCCATCAAAAGGTGCCGTTACCCGTGTCTGTCTCGACTGGAAGAAGAGAATTATAGAAAAAAAAATGTTAATGCACTCGCAAGAACCACAGGCACCGTCTGATTACAGTTGTAAAACGTCTCTTGGTCTTTTTGTGGATCACGAGCTGCTGCTGTGTTACGCGTGTGATGTGCAAGAAGCTTGACTTCAATTAAAAAGGGACACTTTTATTCTCTTTCACTCCATTTTGAAATTCTAGTCATGCCATATTAAATAAGCTGTTTTCTCACCAAAAAGCAACATTTCATCAACAGCAAAGTTTCATCAACAGACACGTACTTTAATTATTGATGTTTAGAAAAGAAAACAGCATCACTGATTCATTTGTGTCACTACTTAAAAAATGTGAATAAAACATGTTTGTAATTCTCATCGCGGTGGAGGAAACACAGACGTCAGTGAGGAGAATCTTAAACGAAATAACCTGAAATAAAACCGTGTAGCCACAGAGGAAAAAAACGCCCAGTTGTATGTCCTCTTTAAAACTTTATATACATTCACACAGCACCTTCTTCCTTCAAGTTTGCACCAAATCACAGTACTGCATAAAGGTCCACCTTTCTTTGTGTTCTGCTAGAAAAATGGCAAATAAGGGCAGCGATTTATTGAAACTTGCAAAACTGAATAGAAAAGCAGTACTTACGCCAAAAACAGAGTTTGTACAATACTAATGAGCTTAAAAGTCACCAATTGCTATGGCCACCTTTATTCTTCAACATAGCCTGAAATCTCAAGGTAAACTTTCTTCTAATTTCTTTAAATAGTCTTCAGGAATAGCTCCTGAATGACATTCAAAGGTTTTCTTTGGATGTTGGCTGCCTTTTGTTCCGTTCTCTGTCAAAATGATCCAACACTGCTTCAATGATGTTGAAGTCCGGAGAATCTGGGGAGGCCAATCCATGATGGATAGTGTGTGTTTTTCTATCCAGGTATGGTTTTTACTGCATTGGCAGTGTGTTTGAGATCCACTGTGTTTTACAGATGGCTCCTGACCTCCTCTGTACACACTGACAATGATTTGAACCAAACATTTTAAATCGCTTCATTAGATCTGTTGCCGCTGGTTTTGGTCTTCTTCTTTAATTTGGCACACCTCAGCTTTTTCTCTCTTCCTTAAGAATGACTTGACCGAAGAGCCAGACATCTGTTTGCTCTCTCATACTTGCCTGTTTCTTAAAGGCATGACTTTCACACACTGTTCATCTGCTATAGATGGGGTTTTTTTTATGCCTGTTACCTCTCATTTTGGCTGCCACTTGTCCACTTTCCTCAATTTTTTTTTAGGACACACTGCACACCAAGCCATTATATACCAAGTTTCCAGCTAGTAGCTCTCTGAGTATTGCTCTGTTGGCACAATAATGTCATACTGTGTTATCGTTGGCATTTTTTGACTGAAAATGAGTCAACAAGCAACCCACTGCTTGTAAGCAAAATACAGAATAATGGGGGGCAGCACGAGTCTGCACAGTACTGCATCCCAAATCTTTTTTCACTGCTTAACTGTCTGGCCATAGCTGGTCATAATTTTCCAACCACAGCAGAGGGGAGAATTTTCATGGCTCTCCTTACTTTGCATAGAGTGAAGGTCCTTGTTGTAAGTTAAGCTCCATGTATATAGTTTGTGTTATAGTATATTGTGGATAATTCACAGAGTTTTAAGCAGCATTATTATGTTGTTCCTTGGCTACAGCAGCTTGCTACAAATATCTCTGCAACAGTTAATTACAAATGAGGTGCTAAAACAATCCTCTGATACAAGCACATTTTATAGTTTTGTCCTGCTACAGGCAGTGGATTACCGAGACTTTACCGAGAATATTGTGGGTGTTAGAGTGGGTGTCGTTTTCAGGATATGGCATGTAGTTTAGACAGAGCGTAAACTTTTGGAGATTTCATGATAATCATCTTGCATTTTAAACCCTTTCTTTGAATTTACAGGTAAAAAAAACAAAAGCAAAATAAAAGGTTTTAGACAAAGTATGCTCAACGACTCACAGGTAATAGTAAAGTTCATGGAAGAGGATTCCAGCGGTAGACCGTCAGCACGGCATTCGAACTTGGCGCCTGTGTCTTCCTTCATTGCAGAATACTCGAGTGTGGAGGTAGTGGTCGAGAGGCCGGTACTAGATTCTACCACAACAGAAACTTTGATGGAAATCCCTAGACAAAAAACAAACAAGCACTGTCTGAAAACTTTAACAAGGAAAAAAATGTGCAATGACCAAAACACTGCACACAGTCATGAGCTGCGCCGTCATGAGAGTGCAGCACAATTCATCACAGCAGAATAATTTACAGCAACTGTCCCTGTCAGAGAGAATAAAACCATCTGTGTATGCAATATTTATAAATGTCAAATATTTTTTTTAGAACTCAAAGACAACAAAAGGGATGGTGAACACTCACCTTTCCCATCAGCCTCCAGAGGTTTATTGTTCTTGAACCATATGATGTTTGCAGGTGGGTTGGCATCTTTTGCAACACAATTTCCAAGCTGCAAAGCAAAAAAAGGGAAACAGGCAAGAAAAGCACTCAAAGGATGAATAAAAAAAATGCATTTCATGACTATTTTTAAGTGACCAAACATATGAGAAAATGAGCTTTTTGTTAATGCCACTCTGGTATTTGAGGACTAAACAGTTTTCCATGCAATAGACCATGAAATGCCTAAAGCATTTGTAAAGCCCCTCAAATCCTTTGGGTCTTTTAATTGTAGCACAAGCGAGATTTCTACTCTTTACTAATTCATGAGAATCACTTCAAAGAAGTCATTACTACAATAACAGGCACCATCTCTGTTAGGCCTCAAGATACGTTAGCTCAAGTAAGGGATTTCCCTTCATGACTCATTGCTTAAAATAATGTAGGCATCAAAATGTTTATCATTAAAAACTCCACCTTAGTAAGTCTTCCAATCTCTAGCTCCTCTGCTTTTTCATGAATCTCCAACTTTGCCGGCAACTCTGTAGTTGAGGGAAAAAAACAGTGTGAATGGAAAGGCTGGGTGTTGCTTGTGTCAGTCACAGCACTTGAACGAGAGCATTTTGACAATTTTCCAGCTAATTCAGACTCACTGTGAATTAGGACATTAACTGGGTATTCGAACACGTCTCCGCCGGTCACCACCATGCAAGTGAAAGTCCGCTGGTCACTGAGCTTGGCGGCAGAGATCAGCAGGCTGGAGTTTTTGTCCATGCTCACACGGACCTTGTATTCATCAGTGGCGCTGATTGAGACATTCTGGTTTTTCTGCTTGACCAGCAGGTATCCTGGAACTCCATCCCCTTTGTCCTGGAGAGCAGAGCGCGCTTGTTATGTGTCGCTCGCATATGGCACTGGCTTCGTGTTCACAATAAAAGCATGCACTGTTCATGCAGTGTCATATGGAGGGACAGATGCATGGTCTAATGCACTCAGACTGGGCGTGGTTCGACTTCAGACACAGTAAGTGGGCCTTAGACCTACTTTGCCATTTTGAGAACAACTGATCTCCAGGGTGACTTACATATTTCCATTTAGTGATGGCGATGTCTTCTGCCTTTATGGCTCCACTGTTGCATGGGATCTTGAGCATTTCCCCATACTGGCCAATAATAGGCTCCAAAGAGGTGACTGCAAAAGAGAAACACCAAAGGCACATTTTCAATTGCTTTCTAAGAATGGCTAATCTGGTCACCTGCAACACAAAACGAATTATTAGGACAGAAAATGAAAATGCTTATTATTCCGAATGCTTTGCAGCGCCTCCTGTTTGCATACATTTATACTATTTATACTGACATTTATCAGCACCACTTAGTGCTCGCCTAAACACACAAGGACAGCAGTTCCTATAGAGTTCTGCTAATTTTTCAGCTCCCTTGGGAAAAAAACAACAACAACAACAACCTTTCCTGCCCTAAATCTCATTCAAAACATTGCCATGGAGACAAAATGTTCAAGAGGGGGATGGGAGGGGGGGGTGCCAGGCGAAGTGTCTCAATGGGCTGCGATGAGGGGTTAGAGCCAAAGGGCTGCAGGGAAGAAGAGGCTGCCACGGCCCGACTGAAAATGAGGTGTTGCTCAGTTTTTCTGGCATTCAAATTTACATTTCAGACCTCTCGGAGTTCAGGCAGAGGTAAACGCACAAGCGTATGTGTGGAAGCATAAATCAGACAGCTAAAATCCAAAACAGCTTGAGAGCAGCTCGGTAAAGTGTATGAGAGGAAAACGGTGACCAGTCAGATTCTCTCTGCTGAAATAGAGACAAGTAATGTTTGTGTTTTGTGTGTGTGTTTTTTTTACAAGTAAAGTGCAAAACAATGAAGATCCTCCAATATTCTGCGTTCATTCGACCCTGAAATTGTCTGATTATATTCGTGCACAAAAAACCCAGCTGCACACCAAAATGCCATTTCTGCACCGAGAAAAAAAAGTTATACTCTCACTTTCCCTCTGAACACATCAGACTTTTAAAGGTTTTCTTAGTGTGGTACAGAGATGAACTGAATTCATTTGCTCTGTGCGTGATACTCATTTGAATCGTGTTTGAATGAAGGTAAATACTTTTACTCTGGTTACCACTGTCTGTATTAAAACAGAGAAACAACTGGGACCCGGAAGGCATGCTTGCACAGTCGGCAAGTTCAGAGGTGCGCAAATACCTGCCTGGTTTCCTTCGCACACAGTAAACCCCCTGTCGTTAAGTGTCATTTTCTCATCAGGACTATTAAACGAGTCCATAAAATAGTTATGTACATGTGTGATGAAACTAGAGAGACAACAAAATCAGACAGTTTGCCTCGAGTCGACAAAGTCTGCACTTATTGCCGTCCTCCTGACACTAAGCTGAACAAGTTCGCACACCGACACCTGTCACTCATCGTTACGAGCTGTCAACTCACAAGAAACAGCACCGAGCCCATCGCTGAGCCTGTTTCTGAAGTCACTACCGCAGAAAGATGACAAACACAGACAATTTAATAAGAAGACTTTAAACAAGGCATGTCTGCCTCTTAGCTCTATGGCTTTGTAAAGCTGTTTTCTGCCTTTCCTCTAAACACTACAAGGAAGTTTTACCTCGTAGGAGGCCAAAAAAAACCAAGTTTGATCTTTCTCTTTTTTCTCAAAGTATTTAAAAATATTTTTTGGTCAACAAGGAGATTACAATAATTTAACATAACTCCTTAAACTTCCTCAAACTTTAATTATAATTAAAGTCAAGTAATTAAATAAAAAAATCACTTGAAAAGCCACACGTTCTCACTCCCAAAGCGTAACATTTTATGCTGGGTGACAAATCGCTGAAATATTACTCTTCAACAACACGTCCCTATATTACGAGATCGGAAAAATGATGAAACGTGAGAACCGTTTGGATCGAATCTACACATGTAGAATCTACAGCTTGTGAAATGATGATGATGCCTCTCAACTCTTATTGTGTTGCTTGTCCTTTAAAATAATGAAGATTTCATATAAAAATCGCTTTGGAAAACAGTATTTAATGTCATTACAGTGCTGGTTAAGGTTAGGGATAAGGTTATGGTTAGGGCTGGAATACATGGCTGGAGCGTGTATTACCGCGGGAGCGCCATTCTACATGATTTCATCCATAACCCGACGCATCGTATAAGAATGCCGAAGGTCACCTTTCGCGTTCCTCAGCCCGGCTGTGCCAGCAGGGGCAGACTCCTCTGCTTGAAAGAAAAGTGTGGTTGTATAGAAGTTAGCAGGAAAACAGCTCTTGGGTACCTTAACCTGTGACTTCAATCAACATTTTCCTGAGAGTCAAACATTGAATACAACATGATACTAAATTTGCAAATATGGTCACAAGGGCATTTCCCGGGTTTTCTTTGACATTTTGTTTCAAAAACCTAAGACGGCTGCAGTTACAATGCTGATCTTGAAGATTCACAGTGAGAATTTGCTAGCCACAGTAGATACGTCCATCTTTTATATACAGTCTATGGGCTCCTGGGAAGTTCACTTAAAGGCCCTTCACATACCACATGACAACACTGCACAACTCCTCATTTCTGCTGTTCATCAAGCAAAACAATGTGGTGTAATTATTTGCTGACCACTGAAAGGTCTCTGTATGGTTAAATGTCACCTTCGTACACTTCATCTACCTCAGACTCTTGGCTTGAATTCAGAAATACCAACTTAACCTAACGTGTGTTTTTGGATTGTGGGAGGAAACCCATTGAGACACAGAGAGGTTGTTTGAACCTGAAACCTTGATGTGAGGCAACGGTGCTAACCGCTTCACCACCGTGTTGCTACGACCCATGTTTGCACAACCAACAGAAACACAGAATGCTAGAAAGCAAACACATTTAGTTCGGCCATAAAAAAATAAATTGCAAGAAAAATTTCAGAGCATACGTACAGTCTGGTGGATAGATTTTTTCTTTCCTCCTATTTAAAGTGCCGTCTGCGATGTCGTTTTTGATTATACCGACGAGGGTCACATACTGAAACACCGGTCAAGTAATAAAGCTTCTTTACGCTACAAGTGTTTGTGGAGCTTCAACCTCTTTAGATCACTCAGCTCAGGGCGAACTGTTTTCTATGTGAGAGAGTACACTTTAGAGAGTCAGACCAGATGAAAATATTGATATCACTCACATGTGTTAAAGCCTGAAGTGGCCAGTTGTCTAAAGTGGACCTCTAAAGATCGGTACTCTACATGTTACACCTTGTTTTGGGTTTTTTTGTTATCTACGTGAAAAGCTAAAGCCTGGCTAAATAATTGCCCTTTTGAAGCATAGGTGCTAAGCTGAACTAACTTTGTCTAAAGCTATTTACATGTTGTTAAGAGTTGCTGCGACCTTCTCAACAGGTGCACTAGGAGAACTACTGAAAATAATTACCTATTTTTAACAGCCCAACAGACAGACTGAACTCTCTGAAGGTGTCCTTGTTCACTATGACATCTGAATAAATTGAAACAAAGTGATGGATGGAAACATCAGAAATTACCAATGCAGAGACCGAAAACAAGATATAGACAGAACAAAAAGGCTCTAAAAAAGTGTTAAAGACTATCGGCAGTGGTGGCTGTAATCAGTGCTTACCGCTGCATGAAGCAGAAACGGCTTGTGTGAGCATCAAAGCAGAGTAACCCACTCAGTAAAAGAAAAAAACCTATCCGAGAACACATAGCGCTACCACGGCACTTCACCCACATAGATACAATCCCTGCATTTAAATAAGGCTCGGCGACATTTAATAGTGACAGCACGGGACAAAACAAACCTCGCCACATTTCAACTGCTGACAGCTTTACCAGGAATTCTTCACCAAACACAGGGATAAGCTCCGTCACTTGTCAACGAAAGTACGTGCATTTCCTGCACTGATTCTCTCATTTTCTATAATTTATTCAGTGTAAAATCCGTTAAAAGCTTTTCGGGAATCAAGTCGTGCAATGATCAGTCTTAACAAATTACTGTGTTTGGGGGAAAAATGTTACCTACTACAGGTATTCGTACATTCACGAAATGTACTTTGTTTTTAAGCAGTGTAATATAAGAGAAATGCTGCTTTACTGCACGCATGAGCTCAGAATAAATGCACCCACTGGTTCATTTTCTGGACTGTAAATTTCTGCCTGCATTTCACTGAGTCTTGCTCACTTTCAGCGTTTTGGCAATTGGATGTACACGAGTGTGATCCACCTGAAATAATGCAGATTGCTGGTTGTGAACCCAGCATGCTGATGTAGCCATCCTACACTTGGTTGTTTTTAAAGTAGGCATAAAAGATTGCCCACGCTGTGTGGCAAAAAGGAAAAAAAGCATTGTGAATACATTGAGAGGAATCCATTAATGAGCTCTCTGTTCAAGGGATGCATTTTTGCATGTGTCATATTTGATGACATCCCGTTAGATTACATTTTAGCATTTAAGGTGCCAAAAATAGCCTCTCACTATCTTTATTGTGTGCATCTCCTGGCCATGTTGATGCCAGAATGCTCTAATGGCTGAGGACAAATCCGAGCGTTTTTCTAAATCAAGTCGGCAACCAAGCCCACATATGCTGTGTCTTAGTAATAGGACACAAACCACTCAGGAGACAATACGAAGGTACACTGCAAGCCCAGCAGTGTTGCAAAGGTTATCACACTCTCTGTATAATAAACTCCTTGCATTTCAAATTCAAATAGACATTATGAATATTCAAATAAAGCTGCCTTCAGTGTCTCTGAGAACTTTAAAAGAGTCTGCATTAAGGGAAAAAGCAAATCTGTGCAGATTACACTGTCGCACAATGAGAACTAATCGCACATGTTGAGTTACAGAAGACAAAGCTCCTGCTGCTCGCTGAGATAAGGTAATCCTTTTGCAACAAAAGTAGGTGAACTGAGCGACTTCCCGTTGACAAACACACACAAGTTTACACCGTGCATACCAATCATCAGCTTGTAATCATTGTCTATATGATGAGGAGGATATTTAACATTTACCACTTCCTTATGGTTTTACCTTGTTGGTGTATGTCTGAAGACAGTAATAACACTTTTATATAATATAATACTTACTATATCCAGCACTGTGCAGCGTCTTTAGTCATCCCACATTTGTTTTAATTTCACTTCCAAGCAGAAGCAAAAATTCTCCAACTTTTTGAAGTTTTCCTTTGGACACGGGCTGCTCTTTCACTAATTTTCGGTCCAGTTTCAGCATAATGCTTTTAGTTTGTTTGTTTAAGCCACTTAACACTAACCTATGAATAATCCAAGCACTAGAAGACACATAATTCCAGTTCAGCCAGTGTTGTGTAAACACGTAACAGGAAACCTGGCAAAGCATCAATTTTAAATTGTATCTTTGGGACTTTGTTACCAGCAGCCGGTCACAAAAACACATCGTTTGTTCCCATTTTGTTTTTTATGTCAATCTACGATAAATGCCAAACATAACGCAGTTTGACAGACATATGTTGGCAGGGCGTCCTTAAAATAATTGAGAAAACTGGACAGGTGACCAGTATCAGTCCTTAAGAAGGAAATCCAACAGGGACCCTGTACAGGATCTGGCCCTTCAGATTATCAGTCTACTGCTCACTGAAGCCTCATCAGAAATGATGTCAGTGGAAGCGTAGCTGTCAAGAAGCCATTCTTAAGAAAGTGAAACAGGGCAAAAAGGCTGAGGTGTGCCAAATCACACAAGAACTGGACTGAAAGTCAGTGGCAACAGGTCTGATGGAGTCCAACGCTGAAATTTTTGGGAGGTGAGTGTTTACATCCATCTGGAAAACACAGTGGAGGCTCTATCGCAATTTGAAGCTGCATTTTTCAGCATGGAAATGATTCCAGACATACCACCAGTGTAGCAAAAGCATACCTGATAGATTAGTCATTGACTGGCCTCCCAGAACCTAGACTGCAACATTACTGAAGCAGTGAGGCATCATCTTAAAGAACTTAGAAGAAAGCTGCTTAAGAGAGTTCAGACAATGATGAAAAATAAAGGTATTGACCTTTAAGCTCATTCGAATTGTACAAGCTCAGTTTTGGCCTCCATAGATGCACTGCATGAACATGTGTGTCTATTTCCCAGTTTCCATGCAAAATACAAAGAAATGAGAGGGTGACTCAAGACTTTTGCACACTTTTGCACAAAGAAGAGAGTTTAGCAGGAGACTAAAAACATTAAATGAGGACATATTTCATGTCATAAGTTATATGGGACACAAGAACCAATGTACATTTCTTTAGCAGAAATTAATTCACAAAGAAAATCCCCATAACAGAAATAAACAACCACTAATTTGGGGTTTTGATGGGATAGTGCTGTGTAGAAAGTACTACTCCAAAAAAACTGCATTTTCTGTGTTAAGCTCATAAAAAAAGTCTGTTTTGAAGGCTGCTTAAAAGATTCAGTATTTCTGGGATTTCAGACTAAAGCTATGAGTTAAAGTAAGACAATATTCTAGTGCACGTCATTTGGTAGTTTTACAAAAAGCATTACAGACTTTTTAGTCTCATCAACCACCCCCAAAAACGTGTTTGCTCGTCTAGTACTTTTTTCTCTTTCTTACACTGGACATGAAAAATTAGCTGCTACTCTGGCAATGGTAACTCAAGTAAGAGACAGGCGAGTGACAGAGACAGGAGGCAGCACCGCAGGAGATACTTTTATGTTCCTGATTAAGGCGCCTCTATTCCCGAGAAGAGACAGGTGACGACAGCTCAGATATAAACTCACCAGGGAAATCAGCAACCTCCCCGCATTAGTCTCTATATCCCTGTTTTGCTACCTTACGCCCTCCTATTTTTGTGTGTGTGTGTGTGTGTGTGTGTGTGTGTGTGTGTGTGTGTGTGTGTCCCTTTGAGCTGCAACAACCAAAAGAAAACTGAGGCCCAAACTTATTAAGTGCTGAAAATGAGGATTGTGCACTGAATAGGGATCCCATGGCGCATGTCCACAAAGACTTGATGGCAAATAGCCTTGCTTCAGAAGCGGTTCAGTGTGAAGGGGCAGACAGAACCACTTCAAATGGATCAATAATACTCGAGGAAAGGCTAGATTCTTATAGTGAACGCCGTTTGCCTAAGGAGCAAGAAATCAAAGAAAACCTAACCTCCCGTGACATTCTGCCTCTCGTCCTTGTCTCTTCTTTAATAATTTAACAAGTGCTGAATTTTGATTAGCCATATTAAGAACCTCAAATGAGAGAGATCACCGGTTTAATAAGCTCAAACTCTCATTACTCGCTATCGTGAAAAATTGCTGCAACGCTTCTGTCACACGGAAAAGGTGTCAGAAGGACCACCGGGGTCCCCAAAGAATCCTTGTAGATATTTGGTAATAAATGAGCTTTGCAGGCTGTTGTTTTGCCAACTCTTTCACCGAGTACACACGCTCAGCTCGTGCGTTACTGACTATGACAAGCACATGACTTATTTAAATTCTGCTACAGTATCAGTTCACGCCGAGGAAGCGTTCCAGACCAGCTAGCTGTAGAGAGATTTCTTTAAAAAAAATAAAATAAAATAAAATACACAGCCACATCCTCACTATCTGCGTCTGTCTCTCTTGAGGGAAGGGGTGTAATCATGTCACTGATGGATAACTGACAGCACAGCTTGCACAACATCCCTCTCGCACAGTTCCTCTTTTTGTTGCAGGCTGAACCACCTTTCCAAACGTCAACAATGCGTGCTCTATAATTTAGCTTTTTCGTTTTTTTTCTTCTTAGCTGTAATTGCCTGTCACTGTCTTTATAGCATAAAACTGAGAGCATCAGCTTCCATTTCCTTTCTTCTTTCTTTTTTTTACCACACTGGCGTGAGCCCGTTGGGGGGGGAGGGGGAGGGGGGGAATCTTCACATCCAAAGCTCTAGCCACTTTAAGGCATGCATTTCTTTCCATTAGACTGACGGTATCTGACGTGTCATAAAGTCAAATGCTGATTTTAATTCTTGAACACGTAAGTATTAGTCAGACATATTGTACTAACCTGAGATAATGTAATTAACCTAATTACATTCTTCACTGATGGATTTTTGCTTTACCTTGTCAAATAAAGGAGCTTTCTCTCAGAGCCTGCCTGTTTGCAACAAGTGCAGCACGTCTTCTCTAGTGTGGCTCTCACAGATCTAAAAGATGGACGTACCTGTCGTCATATCCACATTCTTTCCTTTGAAATCCAGTTATATAGTTACAAGTTTGTGAGAAAACAAGGCTACTTCTCTCTTAAGAGAGACGGTCTCCTTCACCGAAGCAAAAAAATGCTCTAATACATGAAGTCCAGCAATGATACATCCACTTCAGAGTTAATGCTGCTTAACAGCAGCTAACAGAGGCAAAAACACCAGCGCTTATTAACAGTATTGCTGTCAATGATCAGAAGTGAGCTTCTCTTCAGATTCCTTTCATAAAGTTTTGACTAGGATGTACTTTAATTGGCAATACATTGACATTAAATTGGGAGCGTGCTAATGTAACAGTTGCTAAATATGACCAGATAAAACTACCGGCCTGCGCTGCCACTCTTTCAGCCTTTGAATTATTCTGTGTGAAAGGATTGATGACCACCTTCAGTCACAACTAGACATGTCACTGCTACTCTAGTTGTTTTCTCAGTCGTGTTACAAGCATTATTCATCAAAATGCTGGCACTTGTTTTGCGTAATCCCCCAAAATCACGCACAATTTGGTATTTAAGATCAGAGCTCAAGGTTACACTTCAGGCCTTTAACATTTTAATGAAATCAACAAAATCCAGACGTGCATCTTACAAGAAAAAAAAACAGCAAATTATTACAAATTACTACACGAAAGAACATTGTGGTACCTGTGCTTGATAAACACCGGCAATTATTTATTGATTATCACACAAAAAATACTGGATAATTGCTATTTTCTACAAGTAAGCAGCAGGTATGAATTTGTTGAAGCACTTTGGGTTCAACAAAAGCTGTAATATGAGAAATGAACGTTTGAGAGGTGAGGATTTAGAGCCATATTTCTCATTTATGAAGCGCCATCTGTTTCAGGGCTCAGAAAGCTGCACAACACCCTAAAGATATGGCACTGTGTCTCTTTGACCTTCAACAGGGCATAGAGGTCTTTCAGAGAAGAACCAATCTGGAAGAAAAAGGTCCATTTGTGGACAGAAAGACTCGGGACAAAGGTTTCATTTTCTGGCAATGGTCCCCAAAGGCTCTGTCTGCAGTTCAGCTGAACTAGGCCAGCCTAGTCTCTTTTGTTTTTAATAAGTGATCCACTCTCTATGGATTCTTATCTACAAGTTCCATGAAAAACGTTGTCTAAAGTCTAACACATTTATTAGTTTTATGATGGAGAGGACTCTGCAATATTGTTTGATATTAATATAACACTGAATCGATGCATGGCCTTGCCTTAGGATGGGAAATTAGTCTCAAGAATAGCAGACCAATTTATTTTCATGCTCGCTAGGACATGTTCTCAGTGTAACGTTCAAAAATCAATTTGCAGACCCGCGTTAAAAACTTCAGGTATCCACATCCAGCATTCAGACAACTGCAAACCTGTCACATTTTCAACTAGTTGATTATTCAATTAAACCCTTTAATTCATCCAGACTCTTCAAGTATGAGTGTTCTTTTTCTCATCATACGTAACAGTCAGGTGAATATAATAGAAGTTCTGGATGACACATGGAGATTAAAGCCCTCACAGTTGACCACAAGAGATTGCAGAGGGTGGTTTTTCCACTTTTTTAAAAAAACTTTTCATCTGCTAAACCAATTACGGATTGAAAAAATAATCAATAAAAAATCTTTGCACTACCAAGGCTGTGAGCTGTGCTACAGCACCCTCGACACCTCCAACAGGTGCAGCAAATTTCAGCCTTCTTAATGAATCTTTGAGAAACAGCAAAACCTGGCAGATCATCAGAATCACCAAGCTGCTTCTGCAGTACTCGTGATGACAGCCCAAGTATGTTGGCTATTCGTTTGCTGACACGAGAGCATTAAGCCAACAACTGGACATTTATGACTTGATGAAATGTTTCAGGGTGAATTCTGAAAAGATACTTTTGGGAGTATCACTAATAAGTAAGACCAGTTTATTTCCTGCCCTGCCACCATACAGTCGCTGCAAACGACACTTTGCTTGTGAATATGCCGGTGCATTTGTGTCGACTGTAGCACGCTTGTTATCACATCTTCGCTGCTTTCGTCAGGAAGGAACAGCGTTTGAGGTTGTTCTGCTGCTGTGGCGTCTTTGATTTGTTAGTAAATTGCTGCTGATGGGTGCATTTTTATCCTTGATGTCTACAATGTCCTTTGAGCTTCTCCACGTGTGCCTAGTTTATTTTCTGTATGTTGTCTGAGATGATTATGCTTTCAAAGATCAACATTTTTTTTTAGCATTTTTTTTTTTAGCATTAACTATATGGAAAATTCAAACTGGCGTGCTAACACGTTCCAATTTCTTCTTTTGTCCAAAACGCACCAATTTAGTTTACAATACCACGACACAAAGAAGATGATTGGTGTAATTATTTTCTTGAAGACAGCTTTAATGATTCCATCGGCAATGTGTCACAGCACTCATCTAACGTTACCACATTTGTCAAAATAGTCGCGCATTTTCTGTTGGCCATCTAATGATCTAATCAAGTGATTATGTAGCTGTACATCTGACATTGTTGTTCAAAAAAAGTGGCTCTCATAAACCAGACTACAATAAAAATAGATTTAAAAAACCCCCCTCACATTTACCCAGCCACTGAGCAGAGCCATGTTTGTCACTTGAGAGCAAAATAAGCCTGTGCTCTGCTGAGGAGGAGGATGGACAGCAAATGGAGAATTATGTAGAGTGTGCAACACACGGTATTATTAGTCCGAGTCTATTAAGCCTAATGGCTCCCCTCCTTCACCTCAGCAGCATGAAAACATTTTTTAGGCCACTGTGCTCTAAAAACCAACAAAAGCACTAATGCTTGGCAAACAAAACAGCCAATTGAAGAATTCATGATAAATCTGGAAATCTCTGCAGTAGATGGAGAGAGGTTTTCAAAACATAAGAATGCACAGATGATGAGCTGACCTGAAAACTTCAAGTCTCTGGCTTCTTTTTTATTATTATTATCATCGTCATTATTCACATTACTGGAAAAAAAACACTCAAAACGCAAAGTTCACCATCATTACTCATTATCCAGTGACATCAATGACTATTAGAAAGATAAAGAAATGCAAGAGCGTTCGCTACACAAAACATCATCAAAATAAAGATTAAACTGTTCAAGGGTGACATGCAGGTTTAACCTAAGCAAGTTCTGAAGTCTACTCCATCTGTGACGTGCAAAAGATGAGAATGCAGCTTGGATTATGGAGTATATTGGAATATTAAGTGTAATGTGAAACTACTATGTCTTAAATAACATAGTAGTTTATTGATAAAAGAACTATAGAAGCCTTCTAATCTTAGCAGCACTGCGATAATGGCACATGACCACATCACTGGCTTAGAAGTTACAGCTTCTGAAAATAATACAGTCTACAGTCTGGAATTAATTAGAAAGGTGACGGCCAGATATCACAGATTTATTAAGAGTTTGACAATTAACCTGAAAATTATAAGAGATCAGCCTTTTTGAAGCTGCAGCCTGCATGCCAACAGAGAATAACATCAGGTCACTGGCGGTGGCCAGGTGTCATGGCTGTGTTTTGCAGGTGGATCTTTTGTCTCTTGGCTAACCTGATTTACACTCCTCTCCTGCCAGATATAAAGTGTAGCTTCCACGGTGAAGAATATTTATTCTCTACAGAGACATATAGTCAGCTCTCTCTCCCCCTCAAGCAAAGAAAACAATGTTCAGCTGCTGCTTCATGTGTGGTCAACAGACACCCACAGAACACAGCAGGCGGGAACAGGGCTAATGCATTGCCTGCAGTCTCACCTGTCGAGTCCCCATTGTTCCCTTATGACTAAAAATGCTGGCTCCATTTTCTCTGGTTTCAAATTTGTCCTGAGGAGGCCCCGGTACCTGTGCAGGCCTGCTGCTGAGGGATCAGGTTGCTGCCTCTGCCTCTCATCAGGGATCGAGGCGAGAGAACAAAGGAAGAGACGAGGGCCCATGAAGGAGGGAAAGATTTATTTTGTTTTCAGGTGGTTTAATCCACTTGTGTAATTAACGACTGGCTCCCTAAAAAAGCACCGCGCTGCTGAAGAAAAACCTTTCATGTTATAGATCTCTGATCTTTTAAAGCTGCACAAAGAAGGTGATTGTAGCCACCTCTAACTCCTAATTTAATGCTTCAAATTTGGTCTTTTTTGGAGCTGTTATGACAGATTGGAGCGCTAAATTAGAAGCTAACACAAGAAGCTACAACAGGTTTTAAGTGCACAAATACATACAAATAAAATACTGAAACTTGAGACTTTTGAATGGCTCGTTGGCCAAACATGAAGCCATAATGCTTGTCTTTTACGTGCATGAATAATGGTCTAGTGGTCCAACCCTGTGACTTCTTTTAACTGAGATAACCAGCTATAGTCACCTATGTGGCATCCAGCTGTCAGGCAAAGCACGATGGAAACTTTAACCCTTATTATAAAAGTTACCACCCCACTTTGCTCCACCATGAATAGCTTCAAAAGATCAAAACAGCATTTTTGTGTGTCCCATGCTGTAAAAACTCCTGCTATAAAGTTGTGAGCATTGACTCGCTTCTGGAGCGAGTCTCAAGTGGCCGTTTGAGGAACTGCAATTGTTGGCGCTTCCTCACTGGGTTATTTTTTTTTTTTTAGCCCTGGAGTTGCAGCTAACAGCCAACACTCTTTATTTACAGATGTTATTAGTTTGGAGATTTGGTTGTTATGTTTGTTTGTATTGTTTGCTCTTCGAATTGACTCTAAGTGGGCGGCAAAATGACTCGGGATGATGACGGCAAATATTTACACACAGGTTTGAGCAAGCTTTAAATGAAAATGTCACACATGCTACATCTGCTGTCCTGATGATTCAGCTCTAATTGCTAAACTCCAAAAACATTCGTAATTTTAATCATTTCAGTCAATCAATCATGAAATGTTATATTACCAGCAGTAACCGAGTGGAAAAAAAAGAATTTGCATTGTGGAAGTTAATTTAAGAATGCCACCTTCTGGGTAAACACCACACGAGTCGTATCATGTCTTGCTTGCTCATGCTTCCTACAATTCCCGGAATACCTGTCGATAATCCTCAGAGAACAGGTGCAAACACTCTGCACCAGCTGCGGGTTATTCGTGTAGGTGGAACAAATAGCAGTGTGAGCGCCGAAATAATTAGCCCAGAGGACGACGCGAGTCCTGCTCCACATCTCAAAATGCAGGTTGCCTTGTGACTGCATTGCATTCTGGTCCATTAAGGACAATTGTTTTTACTCTGTTTCACTCTGTTTAACTAATGATGACAGTGTGTGATTGTGAGGGAGTGAAAAGGGGGAGCATATTTCCTGTTGATGTCTCAGACAACAAAAGTTTTCCATTAAATCATTAAATTAAAGTGAGTGCGGTGGAAAACACGCGGTGCGTTGTCGCAGTCTGTGTTTGACCTGTGATCCAGTTAACGAGAAAAACATAGAACTGAGCAGCAAAACAGACAAAAGACAGGCAGAACCAAGTGCCCGATGTCGTGAGTTCTGCACAATATAAGCACATATATTACAGCACAAATCAGACTTTTTGCATCATTATTAATCAACTATTGAGCTTTGAAGCTGGTTGATGAGAGACGGAAAGATTTACACCATACAAAGAAAAAACTAAACACGAGGAAACTGCAGCACATTCTTGCATTTTTCCCTTTGATTAGTCAGTGAGTTTAATATGAGAATCTAAAAGAGAAGCATTGTCATATATTTAAATTAATTATAGTCAAGTTACTCTAAAATGCCGTCTCATTCGAGCACCAGTGACAGCACAATCAAAGCAGATGATCCAGCTTTGATTTAGCTTAAATTGCTCTCCTAACCTTCAGTGAAGACCTATAACAAAACTAATATCTGGGTTACAAAAAAGAGAGTTCTTGTTGGTACTGGGAGTTAAAAGACACATAAATGTTTCCAGAAGGCTCAAAGACATTATGAAGGAAAACATAGGCACCTTTTCATATAGCATATCTGTGACACACGACTCCCATTATTGGCAGTGTCAGAGTCATTTTTCTCTGCGCGAGGCAGATTGCAAAGATAAAAGCACATTACAAGAGTGGTGATTATCACTCTAAACGACTTGCCATAAGGTTGCCTAGAAATTGATCTTGTGGCGTGATCGTTAGTCTTTGAAATGTTCTCCTCTACACACTCGACCACACGAGCGTCCGTAAAAACCTCTTAAAAAATGTCATAAATTGCGTCAGCAGACGAGCTGCATGGGTGCGGGGAGTGCTCTTAAGACTGCAGCGGGCTCGAGCGAACGGGTGGTAAGTGCACTCAGAAATCACATCCATTATGTTGTGAATTATGTATTTGAGGGGCGCAGGCCACGGGACCCGAGGGGAGAAGTGGTTGTGAGTTGCCTACGGGCAGACTTGGGGCAGATCAGAAGAGAGCTCACTGTCCTGACTCCAAACATCCGCCATCAACTACCATTAACGACGTACCATTAAAGGCAACATTAGGCCATTAACAAAGCACGGCCTCAACACTTACTACTTATCCATTAACCCTTCCTAATGCACCTCGGTGCCTAACATTTTGGCAATGACTTCATTCTTCTGTTTCCGGAAGAGCTTACATTAGCTCACCCAAGGGTCTGGCTTTGTGAATGAACAGACTGGATTTTTTTATGTTCCCCGTCAGCAGGAGACGCTATCAGAAGCCCTAATGGATCGCCATGTCTCGACCCTGTCACGATGAACGTGTTTCTCAGGCAAGAAGTTTAAAAACTCCATCACCGTGAGGATATTAAAGTCCTCCACCGCACAACCTCTCTCCTCTCTCTGCTTTCAAAGTCATTTTCCTAAAAATAGACATGGCCTGCAAGCAAGTTTGCCGGACAAAAGGGATTATCGTATCATTTCTACCCATTAAAATGGAAAACTGGCCATTTCCGACCTGAATCTGTCTGCCATACAGATAAAGCTTATTTTAATTAGGGTTGTGACATGTGGAAATGATCGCACAACACCTTGAAGGCATTTGAAGAGGCGTAGGGTCAAAGTGAAGCATAAAACCTTTAAAAAAAAAGGAAAAGATTTGTATTTAAACACATTTAAGACTCAAAAATGAACTGTTCCTACAGTGAAGTTCAACATTCAGTTTTTCATGTAAAAACAGCAGAAATGTAAAAGTTTATTTCAAATGTTGCTTTTGTGTAGCACACAGCAAGGCCGAAGTCTGTTAACTCTCAATCCAGGCAGTTCAGACGTGTGATTAGAAACTAGTCATTCGTTTTTAATTATTTCTGAGCCATTTAAATGTGATAACATTCTCATATGCCAAGGAGCCTTCAAACTTCATTAAACTGGAGGATCCTACAAGCATTATTGAATTTGTCCTGCTCGCTCATGCCTAATGATGAGCTTGCATCCACACGCAACAACTCTGCTCCTAATCACACAGGCTTTGAATTTAAGTTGGCTAATTGTGCACTTGCTGAAACGCTAATAAGAGTCTTTCTATTTTATTGGCCTAAAGTTGCGCTTCGTTTCAAATTCAAAGACTTTTTTAAAATCTCTTGTTGCTTGCCAGTTGTTGGTCGTTCCGTGCTGAAACACATGGTAGTTTTACAAGTGAAACCCATGCATGGTAAAGAATCCCACATTTGCGCTGTGGCTAAGAAGTAGAAATAACATGAGAGGCAACATATGTCCTGAAAACACCATCTGCAGTTGCTGATTTTCAGCAACTCCTGCTACACTCCTGAATCTATCGCAGCTGTGATAACAGGTATCTGATCACATGGTTCTTACGGTTACATGCTATTTCGCCTGCGTTTGAGATGAGGCCTGGATAAGCGGACGCGGTTTCTCCGAGGGTAGGACTTGCTTTTGGAAAACTTTATTTTTAGCCCATTTCATTAAAATTACAGCCCTTCTTCCCCTCTAGCGCTCACAGGAAAGTATAATCAGCCCAATTAAGGCTTCAAAATATAGTCACACGGATAATTAAATAAATGTTTACAGTCTAATAAAACAGATTTAAGCTTTAAAGGGGTGAAGTGATGGAGGCAGCAGTGAGTATCTCTTCACATTAATGAGTAGAGCGAGCTTTGAATTTACTGACAAGTCTGAACTGATATCTGCAAATCTAAGCGCAAGGAATGAATCCTCAAGTTCTTAAAACGTCCTCGATTTTTCACCCCTTCCCAGTGAGAGGTGTTAAGAGGGAGCTTTAAAATATTCCCGACACATTCAAAACAACCTTCTTGACATCAAAGTGCTCGTCGTTTCACCAGGTCTCTTCAAGAGGTATCACATCAGACAGGAGGTATCAGGTTTTTTTTGCATACTGGCCATAAACCTGCCAGCTTCGCTCGCCTCAAGCAACTGAGCCAACTAGAGCAGGACTGACTTGTAGGGTAAGTGTCTGCTGTCTGGACTGGAGGCAGAACATCATTTGTAATCAGTTTTATTAATAGCATAAAAAGGTCCTCTGGAGTAACAGCATGCTGCAATGGAGGGGGGGAAAGGAAGCCAGGCTGGTTCTGGGACAGGTGGCCAATTGAGTGAATACCAGTTGGCAATAGTGGTAAATAGTTGGCAGTTTTGATAGGCAAGTTACTGCCTGTGTGATTAGTCAAGTTAAAACCTGCTTCCAGCATTGAAGGTTAAGGACTTGCTGCTTTTCTCAGTTTTATGTACGTGTAAATCGAATATCTTTGGTGGAGAAACACGCAATCTGAAGATGTCACCTCGAGCTCTGGAAATGTCAGTTTTTAACATTTTCTTCAATCTTATTAATCAAAAAAAAAGGAAAATTCACAGAACATCTGGTAGTGATGTGACATTTTCTAACAGTCACTTAGCCCTGGCCAAGGCTTAAACCAGGGCTACAACTACTGCTCATTGTTACAATCAAATTATGCTTTTTTAATTAGATTTGTTATTATAACAATTGTTTTGTCCATGAAATGTCAAAAAAAATCAACATTTTACTATAATATGAAAGAAAAGGGAGCGCTGGTATTAAATATGAATTATCAAAGTAGATCGTTTTTAAATTTCTGCCAGTCAGCTAAGTCAATTCACAACTTCCCTCTGTTTTGTTTCGCTGTGAATAAATATCCTTTTGGCTTTGGAGTGTTGGCTCATCGAACAAAAACAGCATTTTGGGCTCTGGGAGCATGTGAGGTTCTTTTGCCCTTTTATTGCGACGCATATTAATGATGACAATCACCAATGCAGCTCTCACTAATACTCATGTTCAGCAAATTACATATGCAAACCGACATAGCCCAACTGGAGGGTCAAGATGGAAACATCCACTGAATCATCAGACTAAAAGCATCCTCATTCTAGTAATTAATTCAGTGAATTATGATCTTTTTTATTATTATTTTGAATTATTACCCCAGCTGGCTGCTTCAGATTCCACTATTTACACAACTGCAATCAGCTTTTGTTCAAGTACCCGCCTGCCTGACTGCCTGTCCCACAAGTGCTCCCTCTCCTCTAAAAGCAGCCCCACCCAGTCCCAGCCCCCACACCTCCCTGAGCAGGAAATCCTTTGAACATTTGTAGCCCATTGATCCTGTGGGAGCAGTTGTGTTTACTATTATGCCATCTGTATGACCATATTACAGTTTCAGGTGGTGCCTGAGGATACCAATCAAACCTGCTGCCACAACACACCCCTCTTGAAGCATCCTGGCAACAAACCACACACAGCCTCTCATGGGAGCAGTGAAAAAAAAATTTAAAAAGAAGAGGAGAGACAAATCAGGCCAGGAATCATACCTTTTCTACATGGGTAAACAAGAATGCATCCACTTATCGATCTTAAAGTGCCTCATTAGATGCTGCATGAGGCATGGCCTAATATTTTCCCAACTCAAAATGCATGATGAATAGAAATATGTGCAGTGCTTTTATTATTGCATGAATTTAATTCACGCCACCTACTTTTCCGTATCAATAATGTATGTCTTGTTACGCTGTAAACAACAGAAAATATTAACAGGTAGGTATTTCCATTTGTTCGGCACATGGTTTTTGTAGCTTTCATCTCTGGTAATTGCCGCGGTAAGGCTGATACTTTTATATTAGTTGGGCAAAGAGTCGTGTATGCTGTTGTGCACTCATAATGACAGAACTGACCTTCTAACCCTTCATTGTGAAACAGAGCAAGCAGTGTTCCCCATTCCAATGAGCCAAACAGCCTAGTTGGTATTAAGAGGGCATGACGGTTTCTACTTGTGTCCTGATTCAGGTTTTGACTCTAGGGGGGTCGTAAAGCCTCTGCTGGCTAAATAGAGCGGAGAGCAGTGGGAGGAATACATGGAATGCAGATAATACATACAAAGGATTATGTACCTGCTTGCACATCAAGTCTGTGTGGTTTCACGTTTAATACCCCTGGACCAACGTTCACTTTGATGGAGGACTGTGAAAAGCTGGAGATTAGCATTATATGCAAAAAATTCACCTACATTCAAAATGCATTTTATCTTTTGTCAACGCAAGGTCACCATTAGTGTTATACTTCTTTTTTGTTGTTGTCTAAAGACACATAAAAGATAAAACTGTCACAACAAGCCACATCTGATTCTTTTGTTTGTGCCTGTTGTTTCTATGAGATGAGATAACCGCTCTTAGTTGATGTAATTCAGTATATGTCACAGTCATCTTGGTTACAAAGGACCTTTAAGGCATAATAATTTCATTAGCGGTGGCTATTATATTTTCTTCTTCCATCATGGCATGAGGAGAAGCTATACATCAAGCTAAGTGCTTTTAACCATCCACCCTACGGTTGCAGTGCTTCCCACCCAACCTCACTCTGTTTCTTGTCCTGTGCAGTACATCCCAAACAAGCGCATAAAAAAGCCCTGCAGATCTGTCAGATAGTGAGATGTACTGGCAGCAGCGAGACATCCCGCTTCACAAAAAAAAAACCCGTCAATAAGCAAAAATGTGCCAACACCTCTTCTGCTACTGAAAGGTGTTCAAAATATGAGCAATGTGGCCTGGAGAGCTCATGAACAAAAGTCTCCATGGGAATGTTGTGCACAAACTATCCCCCTTCAAGCAAAGTGAGTCAACACACTGTTCAGAAAGACCTCCAAAGCCATGTGCTGCTTCTGCTTCACGGCCAGACAAAAACAAGGTTTCGGGGTGAAGGCTTCCCTTGAAGTCCAAAAAATGATTTAAAACTGAACAAAAACACCGAACAAAAAAGGTTGCTTCGCCATTCAGTCCTGATATATAGAGAAGGCTGCTGACTTTCACCATCTAATGTCAAACATACACGATATCTTTGTCAAATACATTTTGTGTTACATATTCTAACTAGCCCTAACCCTACTGGCCTCTTACACATCAGCGTGTCTGCTGCCCAGTATGCACCAATCTAAACTGTTGTTTGCATAACATGATCCAGGAAGACAATTCAGAAAAGGTGTTGTGAAATATGTAATCTTTACAATACTGCAGCACATGTAGCAGAGTAGCATGACAGCTGCTGTGGAAGCAAGGGGTACCTCCATAAAGACCTGCTAAGTGGTTTATGAAATATGCACAATGTAAAAAAAATAATAACCTGTGAACCTGTCTTTTGTCCTCTTCAATATATAGTAACTTCTACTCCAATTATATATATACTGTATGTA
Source organism: Neolamprologus brichardi (assembly GCF_056152115.1). NCBI lineage: Eukaryota > Metazoa > Chordata > Actinopteri > Cichliformes > Cichlidae > Neolamprologus > Neolamprologus brichardi. The sequence goes on from NC_142117.1 coordinate 26,653,106, forward strand.
TAAAGAATACCCATGCAGGCAGTGATTACTTCTTAACGCTCAGTACTTGCATTGGTCCCAATGAACAAGTATCAGTAAGGCTATTAGGTGGCTTGAACTTTTGATGGCACCATCTTCTCTAATGGACCAATATGCAAATGATCTATCTAATATGGTCCTAAAGCCAATATATTTTGACTTTTGACTGAGCAGGAAATGGGAAATTACTCATACACTATATGGACAAAAATACTGGGCTCCCTTCACACTACACCTGCAGAAGCTGCTCAGCCGTGGAAACCCATGCCACGAAGCTCGCGGTTTCTGATGTTAATGCCAGAAGAAGTCAGCAGAGCGCTGGTGCCTTTTACGCGCCATGTGGCTCAGCACCACTTTGTGCCTGAGTTGCTGTGGTTCCTAAATGCTTCCATTTAGCAGTGTTACCACTTAATATCTATGGGGGGAAGAGATTTCACAAACTGACTTGTTGGTGGCATCTTATTACAGTACAGTCGTTGAATTCAGTGAGCTCTTTCGAATGACTCAATCTTATAAATGACTGTAGAGGCAGACTGCATGGCCAGGTGCTTGATTTTATACACCTGTGGCTATGAGGCTAAAAACACAAAACAATTAAAAGATTAAGTGCAGCCCAATGCTTTTGTGCATGTAGTGTCTCTTTGGTGAATCCTTTCCTTTCTGTAATACGCCAACATCAGCAAAGGGTGTTGACAAGTATATAAAGAACTATTATTTGTGCTAAACACCTGCTGGTATTGTTACTATGAGCATCGATGTATGTTGATGTATTTGGGCTAAAGCACTTCTAAGCTTCGTAAAGGCTGACAAAAAGAAAAGGCCTTTACTGTCTTCAGTTGTTGGTAATATAAAGAACATGCATATTAGGCGATGTAATGACCTGTGACGAAAAAATGCATTACACAAGAGACATCACAAAAAGAAATATAGCCATTCAACCATGATATCTATACAAATGCTGCCCCAAGGAGAAAGGTAACAAAGTTGTCCAATTATTAGAAACCCACTGGGAAATATTGTAGTCTGAACCAATACGCCTGTAAAAACAAACTCTGGCTGTGATGTTGTCTTGGTTTAGCACATCCATAGGTGGTGGCTCTGTTTATAAATCAGCATGCTCTGGCAAGTCCTTCACAAGTAGATAATCAAACCTGAGATTTTCATGAAAAGGAGTCGAAAATCCATTCAGCTTCAACCAAACCATCCCAAACCTACATTCTTAGCTTTTATTTTCAGCTCTCAATTTTTTATTTATTTTCTTTTATAAATTTTTTTGCTGTTTGACCCTGAACATTTAAATGAGATCTTGGCATCATTATAAGAGGAAATGATGTATTATCTCTTCTATAGCATCTACTTGTATGATGGAGGGCAGGAATGGCAGGGTAATGGTTTCTGGCATCTTCATTATTCAAAATTACACACTTCAAAGCTCATTTAGCAACATCCTCATTCTATAGGCTAGCCAGCAATAGCAGTAATGCAATTTTTTATGAGACAAGGGCCAGTGTTAACAAGCTAATAGTGAGTTTACTATTAAATATCCCTGCTGTTTTCCATTGTTACCACTTTACAGCAAAGCCACAGTAAAATTAAAAGTGATACATGCAGAGAATTTAGCATTTAGAGGATAAGTCAAGTCAATTATATGTATTTAAACTGTACCAGTGGGATATTTAATGCTTTGAAATTCTCTCCAGGAACACAAAGCTACTTGACCTCTTAAGTCGTCCCATTAGAAAATTAAGTACTGCATCCAATTACCAGACAAGCATCTCTTCACCTTCCTCGTAAGGTCTGGCAGCAGAACAGCCAAATACTTAACAGCAAAGCAGAGCATTTTATCACGAAGCATCTAACACATCAACAAGTCATGCATCAGCCAAAGCATCGCTTGAGGGGTAGCTGCCACGCAAAAACCCACCACTTGACTCCTACGAATAAAAATTGAAGCTGAATGTCAGGAAACATTGCTGCAATTGCAGATGCATTAACAAAAAAACAGTTTTGAGTAACATACTGTAATCTGGTGTGAGGATTACAGTTTTTCTAACTTTTTCCAGGCAGCTGCACATTAGGAGATGCATGCCCAGGGGTCCAAATACAAGTCTCAACTGGAACACATACTAGAATGAAAGGTCTCAACTTTAGAAGGGAAATCACAAGTTCCTCATTCCATGGACTGATTTATGTTTTAGGATTTCCCTTTATTTTATTTTATTTTTTTATAATTCAGCATATAATTTCAGTAAACAGTTTGAAATGTTTATCTTTCATGTTTAGCTAATTACTTCAGTTTGTCTAATTACTTTTCAAGTGTTAAACTACTTCAGGTTTCAGCTTGCTTATTGTAGTGGCAGCCTCGATGTGTATTTGACAAATCAGAGTAACATTAAAAGGATTTCTGAATCTTTGTGCACTGGAACTTTTCTCATCAAGCATACGTTAGTTCTCAGGCACCGCAAAGCCAAACTTAGCTGCAGTTCTCGATATCAGTCCACATAAGGATGTGGATAAGCTGATACCATTCAAAAATCTAATTGGTTAACTCTTCTAAGAGGTGCTGTTTGAGTTGCTGTTGCCTGTCCAGTGTTGCTACACCTCTGCAAACTGCTTTTCAACCCTATTTCATACGAGATCCTCTGTTCAAGCTGGTTCTGACTTAATCAGTGTCGTTTCTGTTATCTACTCCACATATGCAGGTGGAAAGGAGGGGAGGTCCCAGAACAGTGCCAGGATGGTTGCCGAGTAGCCTACTAACATTACTATGAAATATAATCATATTAACATTAACATTAGCTCGCAATGCTGTCTCAGAATGACGTAACACAATGATACTTTTTTGGATGAACAAATCTGGATGCTGGTATTTGCTTGTGCTGCTGCTTTGCTAAATTGGAAGTATTTATTCGTTGGGTATGAAAAACATGTTAGCATCGCATGTATGTTTTTACTTTTACTATCACCCATCTCTTACTGGGTCACCTAGTCACCTACTTCTGCGTTTAGTTTTTCCTGTGCTTGTGGCTATCCTCCGCCTTCTTCAGCATGTAAGGACAGTGTACACCTTGTAGACCTATGCTGCCCCCTTCAGCTCTAGAAGAATTGCAGCCTTGGTATGTGTACTGCCTGTGGTACCTACAGTAGCTTATGGTAACATCTCCTAATATGGTTGTTCCATATCCGCGGTAATACTGGTATATATATTTTATATTATATAAAAATATCTTATTGCTATAGCTATGTGTTTATGTTTCATAGTGTGCACAACAAGGAGAAAAGCCCGGGCATGTCTGAGAGCGAGAGGGATGTGTCCGCTGCTGTTGAGCAACATCATCGAACAGAGCACAGTGCTTTCCAAAAACTGTGCGAAAATGATCAGGTTAAACGTGGAAACAACAAACCTGTTTCACCACTCCAGGCAAAAACACATCATCAAAGGCAAACCAGTCTATAAAGGAGGGGAGCGACCCAAAACTAAACAAATAACTCCACCGAGTGTCACCGGAGCACTCATTGTACTGCTTCAGTGACACTACATGAGTCTGCTCCACTGCTCTTCCTGTGAGAGGAAAAGCAATCAGTGGATTGAAATTACTGATGCATTGACACGGTGGAAAAGCAGCTGGTTAAAAAGGTCAGCCTAAGATTATTATATGACACTATTGTACAGGTCCTGATGAGTTACAAGGTTAAATTACTTTAGTCATTGTTAAACAAGAGTATTAAGAGGTTATTTTATACTTTTACTGAAAATTTCCAGAGAAACACTACCTAGGCTACATTTGACTCATGCTGTGTCACTGGATGTTGTTGCTATATTGCTGCTGCTGGCACCTTGTTTTAGTAAATTCACAGTTTGAATTGGGCAGTTAATAACAGGATCCCACTGCAAAAGAAGGATGGAAAATGATCCTCATTTACTTACACTTATTAAACATTTACAACATTTTTCCCTATCTCATCAGAAGTATTTTTCATGAAATATCGCGATATAAGTTTGAGCCTGTTTCGGCCACCACTAACCCCTACGAAATAGTGCGAGCCGAAATCCTCCAAAGAAGATCTTTACAGAGATACCGACCATTTTTAAGAACAACCTGAAAATTCTTTAATTAAAGAGTAAGGTACTCATCTTAGAAGCATGTGGTACACTGTTATAAAAGTTTCATGGTAGTCATCAGTGTATTGACTCATTGGTGACTCAGAAAGATCTGCCAGTCGTTTAATTTTCCTGTTGTTTGATATTAAACACTGTCAGAATGATGGGTTTTTAATTCCAATCACAGATATGCTGTTGCTATACTCTGTGAAAGGAAGTTGTCCCTGAATGGGAACTCCTGTCTCCTTACAAGTTCAGCCATAGCAGCATGTAATCAAAGATAGCTTCAGGCACTGCAGACTGCTGCTGCAGTCTATGAAGGGAGGATGGTGGACATCAGCACAACACAAAGAAACAGCTTTTAAGATGGCGAGAATGTGAATACTGAGGTCAAACGCAGACAAAACCTCCCTGTTGAGTCCCAAGGGTGGAACGTAACCGGGAGCAGTGCAATGTTTCATGACTGGAAAACTGCTAAACAGCATCGGAATGAATAGAGTAACTTCTCAGTATTGCAAAAGAGCTTTGGAGCCAACAGAGGGTGATTCAGAAATGAATGGGAAGACAAAACTCTGTGTCGTTTTATTAGTGGCCCGAGGCTTGGAATGAATGTTTCACCTTTAGCACAAAAGCTGTGTCAACCTGTCTGGCTCCCTTGAACCGCAGACAAAGAAAAAATATAGGTTTGATATAACAGAAGCCTTCTATCTTGCTCAGTGTCTCTTGTATATATATAAAGAAGCAATGAGGTTTTATGAGAGTGCAGGCATAAATATCAGAGGTCCATCACTGACCCCCTTTTAAGGGCAGGAGGGACATCCTGCTACTGGTAGCACCCATGTGGTGAGACTCTGCTGTCAGTGGTGCTGTGGCTTTGTCTTTCTTTTACCTACAGGATAAATTTGAATAAGGAAAAAGTAGCCCGTTAAATGTAATCTACAAAAAAACAAAGGACACATAAGCAGCCACCATGTGGCTTCCCATATATATGTGTTCCTTTGTGGTATTCCTAAAACCGAGGTCAGCTCATTAACATCACAGTTAATGGGAGAGGGGGTGCCACTCAAAGAATTCATTAAAACAGAGCAATAACGCTAATGGAGGATTTGAACAAAGATCCAGGCCCTGTTAAAGATGGGTGTGGCCACAGGCTTTTCAAATGGAGGGGAGACGCTTCCCCCCAGTCAGGTTGCACATGTGAAGCGTCAGGACCGACAGCAGCAACTCTGTGCCCTCTCTGAGGGGTGTGTGCTGTTCCATATTAATGACAAAGACAGCAGCGGGAGCAAGAAGTTGCTATCATACACTCATTTGTTTAAAAAGAGCCAGCGTCACAATACAGTCAGTGGGAGACCACAGGAATCCAGTGAAAGCTGAGGGATGCGTCAATGACAAAAGACTGAAACAACCTCACTTTTAGTCCCCGACCCAAGGACCAATCTCAGAGTGCCGCTCCGCGTTCACCAAAAACAAGAGTGGCTTCGTGCACATCAATGGGGGCTTTCCTGCATAAATAAGGAAGAAGCACCACTGCATTGCACAGTTATCGCTCTCTCATGTTGTTAAGTCTTCCTATATAACTGAAATAATGGAACTGTGGTGCCTCTTCTCAGATAACAAATAAACCATTATTTAAACGACAGTGACAAAGAAGAGAAAAGGGGGGAAATGAGACATTAATCTGTCTGGTAAAGTATCATAAAGACTCCTCTCACTTTATTTCACTCAGTGTAAGCCTGCGAGTTGTAAAGCGGAATGTATAAAAAGTCAATAAAGTGCTAAATTTAAACAATTTTCTGAACCTGGGCAGTTAATTGAAACAAGAAATGGACAACTGAAAAGGCAATTTTGGCTGAGATTATAAAAATGGAATATATTGCACACTCAGGCTCTGAAAGTAGGGCAAGCCAATCACCAAAGTGTAATTAAGATTCACTTGCTGCTGTTTTACTGATAATCCCTTGTGTAAAACTGTCACAGGCGAACAAAAGACCTTTTTCCTCATTGAGTCATTGCCTGAGAGTGATTACTTCTGCCACCCAAGTCCTTTCATTTTCTCAAGGCAAAGCCACTCATACATCTCCCAGCTTGGCCAGTCCAGCAGAGAGGGAATTGCTCTCTCTGACATGTAGGAAGCTCAGCATGTTCACGCACTCACCCATATTTCTCGACGCTGTCGCGCTACATCTAATCTGAAGGTGAAGTTTGGTTTGGCAATGACATTTTAGAAGGAATTAAAAGTATTGCAAAAATCTTTAAGTGAATAATAGGACTGCGATTTGAAAAAGATATCATTAAGCTTAGAGACGGGAACAAGCTGTTCTTGCGGCAACTGTACCCACAAACAGGAATCATAAAAAGACCACCCCCCTTCCTCCCCGCACTCCTCCACCTGTTCAGTGTCCTGCTGGGGGCCGAGAGAAACCAGAGTGTGGTTGGAGTGCGCCTCTGTGTGTGTGTGGGTGTGTACCGCTGCAACCCTCTGTGTGAGGGGGGCAGAGCAGACAAAGAACAAAAAGAAATTAGTATTACACTGTTTCTATCGAACTGCACAACATTAGAAATACAAATAGCCGAGCTCTTTTTTGCACCACTGAGCACTAAAGCTCTCGGTGTACTGTATGTGTGCAGGCTCAATGCACCACGCCATATGGTACGGATGCACATTTGTCATAAGCATCGTTTCTCTGGGGACAAGCTAATGCACCGGCCTGGTTTCTTAGAAACTGTAACATCCGAAGCCTCTTTTTTTCCTTTCTCTCACAGAAGTAGAGCAGGTTAATGATTGCCTTTTATGTGAGCTTTCCTAGTTTACGATTTGCAGTGAAACCCTGCTCTTTGCTCTTTCGTGACACATTAAAGACTCTAACAGCTTTAATTTCATCGTAACCCCGGGTTATTTTAAGTTTCACGCAAAACTTCCATCTTTATTTTTAGTTATTTTGGAATTTAAATCGTCGTTTAAAAAGTTGTGACTGCTTATTCCAGCGAGATCCTCACATCCCCGCTATAAAGGCCTGCTGCCAGGGGCGCTGTTAGGAATTCTGCACCCCCCGTTGGGAAGTGACACTGGCCTCTCCACCATAATGCGGCTCTAATTTACAGTATGACCTCGCCTGTCTAAACGGCCCTCTCTTGTTTGAGGAGCCCTTTTGTTTTGTTTTTTTCCCCTTCTCTCCATCAGCAGCAGCAGCTCTGCCTGCTGCTCAAACTTCCACTTCTTATTCTGATCGAGACCCGAGGAGCACATGATGCACACAAACAAGCGCACAGAAACCTAAGTCTCTTGTGTGAACATCTGTCTCTTTCTTATATCTCACTTGCTTTGTGCTTCTTGGGTGAGTAATAGCATCTGCTTCACTTTATACTCAATAAAATGGTCTTTTTCATCCGAAACACAAGAGCACTAACTGTGTGATACCAGAAAAGATTCCACTTCACACTTTGGCTCCACACATACGACTGAGAGTCCTTTTGAGAGACATTATGAGACACCAAATACGGGTTAAGCATCCAGCAGGATAATAACTTACAGATATCTCTTTTGGGACTATTTGAAGCATTCCTATTATAATAAGTGAGATATCTTATGGATGAATGGAAGGTTTGCTCCCTTTATTGGCTTAAGATGTTGCCAGTCAGATTACTCCTATTTGATGGACCAAATTAGGCATTTAAATTTAGCAGATTGTCTTCCTTTCCCATGCATTTGCTCTATTTTGATTACAGAATGGGATTATGTTCTCTACATTTGCAAAAACGTGGCCATTTCCAGATTTTGATCAACCAATGGCTCAGCCACTCGAAGAGATTAGGCCTCAAATTGACAGCAAGTGAAGTGCAGATGCAGGATTTCTATTCAAAGCCATGATTCGCTTGAGTTGTCGTCCTTCCCTTCAATGCATCTGAATTTTGCATGAAGGAATACAATACTTTCCAAGTCACAAAGAAATCTCTTTTGAAAGGAGAAACTACCACAAGCAGTCTTCAAACATCGAGAGGAAGCCGCCTATAAACAAGATGAGACGTGCACAAGCGCCCAAATGAACACTTGTACAAAATCTTACATGTAACTCAAACATACAATTAAAGCTGCTTTCTTTTTTTTTTCTTTCCTAAGGAATTAACATCAAAACGTTCAGGAGACAAGTCCTGACACAACCTAGTTAGAGATGAAAGAAAGGAGAGTGAACCCATCTCCGGTGAAATTGGGTGACCCCTTCACCCCCTCACCCATCCCTCAACAGATTAGTCCATTAGCAAAAAAAAAGAAAAAAGGGGAGAGCCCCACTTGCCTGACAAGTAATACCAGCTGTGGCACGGAGCACTGTCTGTCTGTTCAGGAGGGGAGGTGAGGAGGGTGGCGGCGGTGGTGGTGGGGGAAGGGTGGAGACAAGGCGGTGAACAAAAAACAGATGCATCTTTCTGGAATATTTGTTCCAGGACTAATTCAGGACTCTCTCCCCCCCCCTTCTGTTGTGTCTGGTAGCAGCCATGGCTCGGCCTTCAGCGAAGCAAATATAATAAAACACAGGCTTGTTTTTTCATTACAAGTATTGATGCAACTTTTATTGCAAATCCAAAACTCAATAAACACCTTCAGGCAGATTCTGCTCACACTGAGCAAATTGGCAAAAGAAAACCGGACAAGTTTCGCTTCACCTTTTGCCCTCTCTCCTTCTCGCCAACTGTGGTCTGAGCAAACACACATGTTTTCACCATCACTTGAGGCCACATGTGTAAATACGCAGAAGCGTGGACAACCGTAAAGTCTGCCCTCATTACCCACTCAGAGCACTCTCCTCCAGTGCTCTGAGCACACGGCACTGCAGCGGCACAGCCGTGTAAAAACCCTTTAAAAAGCCCATTCGTTTCCTCTCAAACAAACCACCTGAGCTTGACTGATAGGTGCTGTATGGTGTTAATTTACGACAACAGGCGCCACCGTTGTGTGACGAGGTGATGGGGAGCAGGGTGATATGAGCCACTCCGCCCCTTTCCTACCCAAGGAAGCACTTGAAAGCCTATGGATTTGCCTATGGCCTGGCTGAGTGACACCAACACATGGCGCTGCTACCTGTTGGCGTGACAGAGGAGACTGTATGGAAATCTACAAGCACACTACATACCACGCCCAACATCAGGAGCACGTTCTCAAAAAAAGAATCATCCTTTGTCATGGTTTCATCACCTTGAGGGAGAGAATAGCGAAATCATGAAAATCCAGCTTAAAAAAAAAACACTGAAAGCACAACAGCTGCACTGAAATCACACAGAAAGTTCCAAATTTCTCTGCTAAAACTTAATCACTTGTGCAAGCCATTACAACTGCCCACATCCCAGTGTAATTACTAGAAGGAGCCTGTCAGAAGTGCTTCCCTCCACCTAACAGACAGCCCATAATTAAAATAAATCATACAGGATGTGAGCCAGCATCATTCTGCTCAGCAGCCCTGTTAACAGAGCACACACACACGCACATAAAAGAATGAGACATGGTGGTTATGACATCATGGCTTGAGCACATGTTAACACTGGGTGAGGATGACCACCTCACAATGGGCAGTTTATAGAGAAGAAAAGTCACTTTTAAAGACATGATCTGCATGCGGAGGACAGTTTTACCTCGGGGTGAGGAGTTTTAGGAAACTACTTAGTAATTTATTTATTTTTAAACAGATTACATACTTAAGTTGTTCAGAATTTAACACAATGGAGAGAGGAGGTCACGAAGTTTGTGGCTCATAGGAAGCCCATTTAGTTTATTTTCTTAGGGTACGTGTTAGTAGCCTGGTGACTCACATGCTACTACATAAAACTGTACTGCAGGCTACTAACTTATAACTACGAAACACCCACATTCCCGTTTCCTTCTCTCCCCGGGAATGTGATCGATAAGCCCGGGCTGAAGTTTTGGAGGCACCTGCGTGCTGCAGGTACGGGACTTTCCCCTCGTACCTGCGGCTTCCAGCGCCACAGTCGCCCGCTCGGTGAGACAATAGCTTACCTTGGCTGAGAAGCGCGATGAGGAGGAGGGCAGACGCGTAGCCGGCGGACAACAAGTGCATCCTTGCGAGTTTCACAGATCCTCAGCGGGCTCTTCCAGAGGTTTGTTTAAAAACACACACACAGTTTGGTTTGAGTTTTTTTCTTTTGCGTGTTTTTTTGGTGGATTGATTTAAATCGTCCTCGGGAGCCTGGTGCTGCACAGCCGCAGTTTCACTTCTTTTTGGCTCTTGTTCCAGCGTGGCATGTGCTCGCCAACTCGCGCTCGCGTCAGTTCTGGTGGAACAGGTAATTGTGAGGGGCTCGCGGACGAGCGCGAGGGCGGGGTATACTGTCTGCAGCTCCGCCCCAGAGCTACCCCCCTCCCCCCCCATCCCTTCTCCCTCTTTCCACCCACTCCACCTTCCCCTCCTGAGCCAACCACCCTCCCACCACCACTTCCTCCCTTCCCCTCCAGCAACATCCTCCCTCCCCTCCTCCTCTGCCTCCTCCTCCTTCACCTCCTCCCACACACAAGTGCACCCCACCCCAGCTCTTTCTTTAAGACCCCCCTCATGTCTCCCCTTGCACCACCCCCCCACCCCTCTCCCTCACCCTCCTTCTCTCATCTGAAACTCCTATTTCCCTCAAACCCTCCCACCCATTCTCTCTCTTTCCAACAGTCACCACCATCCTGACTGCACACACACTCACACTCACACACACACACAAAGGGAACCCTTCAGTCAAGCAGCACCTCAGACTTTTTCAAAAAGTACACAAACACCCACCTGCATTTTAAAGTCACCCAGCTTTCAACTTATGTATTATTTAGCAGTTTATTAGGAGTGGGCTGTTTTCTCAGAGAATCAATCAATCAACCAGCCGGTTTATCAAACATGAGAAATGCCAAGGTGACATTTTCACTTCTTCTAGTTTTGGTCCAATCAATGGATCCAAAACAGTTTACGGTGAATCAAAAGCTTAATGGGGAAGAAGATGGGGACCGGGGAAAGCTGAACTTTTCTGCTTTTAAACGACTGATCTGTCGCCTGTTACTAGCAAATTAGTTTTATTTTGATACTCGCCCATTTATTTTAGCTGTCACTTATCACAAAAATAATCATTAGAAAAAGTTTTTTAATGTTTTCATCGTTCTGGATAAACTGAACAAGCACATTCCTCTTGTCAAAAATATAACCTGCCATTATTAGATATGCAAAGCTGCTTTTTTAGATCATTTTCTGTTGTTTGTTTTTATTTTTAATTGACAGCAGTGACATTTGATGAGCTTATCACAGCGAGGACTCTGAATGCTCATGGCAGCTTGAATGTACAGCCATCATATTACTGCCTCCAAGTAAGATATCCATAAGAAATGCACTAAGAGTTTGCAATGATGGAAAATGCCAGAATCTCAAAGTTGCACTTTAACAGAGTGCTTGAGTACTTGTTACTTTCTCCCTTTTGCTGCATCCAACATGAACTTTCACACACTTAGAGATGCACACGCACACATGCTGAGGTATATTTTCAATCAGCCCCCGCCTTAGACTTGTTTCATGCAGAAAACGCCACAGAGCGTCACACAGCTTTGTGCCTCACAGGCAAACCCCCCCCCCCCCCCCCCCCCCCCCCGCCCCAAAAAAAGCAGAAGATTTATGAGGAAGCAGCCTATAGGATGTGCATCCAAGGTTAATTATAATGAGGATATTCCATTCCTTTCCATCCATACATAATTAAGCCTTAATTAATTATACAGTCCTTTTGTCATCTGTTAAATTTTCAATAATTTCATAGATCTCAATGAATGGCAATGCCGGCATGATGAATATCCATTTAATGGCTATATAACACTTAGAATTAATGTAAGAGCTTCAGATTGCTTTTTACTTCCCATCGCTGGCAGTCGAATCCTGCTCTGTGTCGTGTTAGCAGTCGTCTGCATTCACTTGCATAGCGTGCCGTGGTTTCCGTGTGATGACAAATAGGACGTGATTATAGATGAGGGTTGTTTTCTGTGAAACTGCAACGCTCTAAAACTGATATAACAATGGCAGTTCCAGCGAGTCCATTTCAGAAGCAGGTAAAAATAACACGAGAGCATGTGAAATGTCATTAAAACCACACTTGCTGCAAATAAAATGATTTACTGCTGTGCTGTAACTGCATGATCATGCTTGTCTGATCGCAAAATGTGTGTGTATGTGTGTGCCCAGTGTGTGTTGGGTTAACGGGAATCTACTGGGGGTGAAGAAGTAAGTATTCCTCACCCTGGGTGCGAAATTCATGTAGGTCTGTGATGGCTTGTGCAAATGGAGTGAGGGCACAGGCTGTGAAAACCTAATGCAATTTGATTAGAAGTTAACCGCAAAGCAATATTTTTCCTGCCTCAGTGCGCCGAGAGAAGGGGGAAAAAAATAAGAGAGAGAGAACTATTTGCTTTTTTCTGTGTGACTGAAAGTGAATGAGACTGACTGATGACCAAGCCTGGAGCGTTGTGTTCAATTACAAACAATAACATGTTGGTCATAATTAGGATTTCAGGTGAGGCTGCTCAAGGACTAAACAGTGGAAGAAAACTTGTGCGAACGCTGTGCTAAAACTTCACGTCATGCTTTTTCTTTTCGTCGGAATAAATGCAGCTGAAGCTCAGGTTGATTTTGTATTCACAGGAGAGCATTTTCAGTCAGTCCCCATGACTGGAGAAAGAGATTACACACAGAATAATGAATTACAATATATCATGTCATACTGGAGGAACTGTACCAGCTCCTGCTGTCTTTTATTTGATGAAAGAATGAGCGCTCCTATTTTGACATCTTGTGAGACATCTTGTGACACAGCTCCTGCTATGAGCATGGAAACAAACAACCTTGTGTTGCTATGGACTCAGGCAATGAAAGTACACATTTCTGACATTCAGGGATGCGGCAGACAGATGATCTTTCCTTCTTTCTTTATTTATTCGCTTCCCGTGCTCGCTCGTGTTGTAGATACGCACTAATTACCATAGGTTTGTTTCAAGTATAAAAATAATTAACTTCAGCTTTGTCAGAACAGTGGCAACAGCATTAACCTGAACTGGCGGCGCGGCTCGATTTGCAGACTGAACAGGATCCCACTCATTTACAGCCCCGCAGTAGTCACTTCTCTTTTGCGTTCCTTCATTCACACACACACCCCCCCCCCCCCCCCCCCCCCCCCCCCCCAGTTTAAGGAGCTAATATGGAGTGGGTTAATTTGGCTCTTCTCCAAATTTTGCTGAAAATCTAATCTCTCCTCCATCCCGTGGAGGCGTCGGCCCCTTTCAGAACCGCCGGTGGGAGGCAGACGAGTGATTGGTTTCCTGCAGATTGGGCTTCAGTAAACTGTGTCAAGAAGCAAACACAGTGACCCTGACATTTTCAGTATGGCCAAGGGAGGGGAAGATCCACTTAATGGCTAGTCCTGCGCCAGCCAACATCCCCACTTTGGATCAATAATTGCTTCATTAGTTAATCTGATTGAGTGTGTGAGCAGCCTGTAGTCGATGCAGAGTTACCTCTCTTTCTGTGAGGAGTCTGTGTTTTATTGATTTCATTGTTCTCTGCAGAGCCTAACTTTTCCCCCCAACTAATCCTCACATTTACACGAAGAAAAGGAGAATGGATCTCTTTGTTTGAGCTCCTCATGCCATCCATGCCTCACTCATATTAAATCCGATCAATAGAAACTTCTTCTTGACGGTGACTATAAAACAAATGATGGAGGACAAATCACGTCTTATGTTATTCTTCTTGTGCTTTAAAAGGGCAACAGTTTTTGCGTCTGCAGGCTTTACAAAATATTTCTGTTCATTCTTTTTCATATATCTCTGCAAAGAGTTGTGCACTGTTTCATGTGCAGCGGCAGTTAATAAACCCTGTTGCCTGCCCGTGGTTACTGTAAGCTCGAGGTAATGATCGCGTATTCGTGCAACCGGATGTAAAAAGCTGCACAACAAACTGTGAAAACAACACCTACAGATTAGTACCTATTATGCTGATCCCGTGAACATGCTGGTAACCTGTTGCTTAGTTTCACAATTAACAGTTAAGGCATATTTTTATCATTTAATAGAGTCATATTTTGTCCACCCAGCAAATACAAGTTCAACGCTGCAGTAATTTTTTTCTCCAGCTGGGTCTCCACCAACAACTTTCAGTCCAAAGCACGGTACCAGAAGACAATAGATGCTAAAGAAGATGAAGGGGAACTACAGAACCTGGTCATTTGTCTTGTTATCAATATAAAAATACTGATAAAAATAAAAAAAATTAAATAAATGCTAAAAGTTATAAAGCAAGCGACTACTTCAAGCCTGCCCACATTTCTGACTGCTCCCTCAGTGCCTTTAGCTTCTACATAAGTGACAGTTTCCTTGCCTTTAATGGTTTGGCATTCATGTTGTTTCACTTTGTTTTGTCAAATCTATAAATAGCAGTACAGCAGTGGTCTGAAAAAGAGCAAAAGCAGCAAGTGGAGGGTGGGCACTGTGGTACCAAGTGCATCAAAACATCATTATAGTGAAAAACTAGTCTCTCTATGAATGACTCAAAAAGCATTTCTGAACACATTAGAAGCTTAAATGTGCCTTTAAAACACCCATGATGCTGGATTTGAAGCTTTTAAACACACAGGAGAAACTGAATGATTTTGGCCACCTATAGCCAAGACACACTACCTGACACATTATTTGCTGGATACCGTGTTACGAACGTTTTAACACACTTTTCGTAGTCTACATGAATCTGCTTGTCTTGCTATCATGCGTGAGGTCTTTATGCTGCCTTTAGCTGGTTAATCCTGTATTGTGGAACTGTCTTGGATGTCGGTGCAAATTCACCGAGACAAATTCCTCATTGTGCTTGGTGAAAGAATACGATCTCTAAACGCCTGTGGCCTGATGGGAAGATGCTACAGGAATGACAAAATGCCGTTTTAAAGAGCACAAAAGTGAGGTTCCTTAGGGTATTAAATGAGAGCTCTGAAAAGTTTCTGCTGTCTGATATGATGATCACAGCACAGGTCTTCTAAAGAGGAAATTGCGCACACTTTGCTATTTGCCTTTTCCTGACATTTAGATGAAGGCACGCGTACTAATATTCATATGAAGATTTCAAAAGGCAAAGTCTTAATGAAGAGGGGAAAATTCCTGAAAACTCCTCTAATTTCGTGCAATTTTAGGGAGGCCAAAAAGAATAAATGAAGTAGCACTGATTGAGATTTTTGTAGATATATAGTTAATGTAAAAATCCATATAAAAATAAAATAAAATGAAAAAAAAAAACAACCCGAGAAAACGTGGCTGAAACATGTGAGGGAGAATCAATTACAGCAAGAGCTGAGGGAAAAAATAGAGTTCAGATGTACTACAGGTGGAGACATTCACAGTCTGTGTCTGCCTGCTTTCTGTGGTGGATGCAGCTGCTGGTGTGTGATATATTTGACCCAGTCTGGCAGGTTTGGCTGCTGTGTTGCGTCTGTTTCCCAAATTACCTGGCTGTGAATGCCTAAATGTTATTCATTGGCAACATGAAAGGCAGAGAAATTATTCATGAAGATGTAGGCTGGTCTGCTACAACTCAGGCATCTGTCAGCTGTCAGTATTGTTTATTTCTCACCTGAGCCTGAAACTATTTGTTGGTTTGTCAGTTAATGGCGGCTCGTTGCCGGCGGAATCGGCGGTACTTAAATGCCGCCTGCTGCAGGCTGATGCTTTGAAAAACAACTCAGAATAAACACAATTGGCATACTCTTGTTATCCCTCTCTAATGCGGCACAGAATATTTCTGGAATACATATTCTGCCACTTTCTTGTAATGACATGCAACACCCAAATGCTCCATGAAATTAACTCTTAAACAACAGATAAGTCATGTTAAGGCAATTTAAAAATTTTTAATTCATCGACATACGGGGATCTCTAAGTTATTTGAACAATTTGTTGTGCACTATCATTTGCTGCTGACTTTTCCTTATTTTTCTAAGCAGCATTGTGGTGAAAGCAGGCTGACATTCTATTCAGCAGTTAATCTTTAAAGCACAAGGGGTAGATACCAGCCGAAGAAAGATACCATCTCCTGATATATTGGAGTGAAAAGGGCATGTCAAGAATATCAAACGGATGACAAAGTAATCAAATATAAAAGAACTTTTTTTCCCCCCTCTGCAACAACAGAATCAGCTGTTGCCATTTGTATGGTCTGAGAGGAAGGACTGCGGCGATTTCATAGAAATTTGTGCAATGTAGAAAAACAAGACCTCCTGCTTTCGGAGACCGAGGTCTGCATGCTTTGTTTCCGAGCTTTACATACATTAGAATAATCCTGCTCCTATTTGGCTGCTTGAAAATGTGTCACCACATGAGGTTTAGAGAGTTTGGGAACTTTAATGTTCACTTGTGGCAAAAGTTTGCTGTCTTTGCTGATTGTTGTCACTGTATGTGTTTGTTTGCAAGTTTATTTAACACACTTCTGGCAAATACCACATTAGCACAGCATGTGTAGCCTAAGCAAGCTCCCAGTTAGGATTTCATTCAAATACAAACAGCAAATGGAAGAAAACTGAAAACACCTGATAATCTATGGCCAAAAATCTGACAACGAGGAAGTGTTTCCACTCAAGTTCCAGTATTAATGAACAGAGGAAAACATTTTACATAACGGCACCTTACATGTCCCCATAAATGTGACAGAAACCCAGAGAGGTTTAGCCATCCTGGCGAGTATCTGAGGAGCCTATTTACCTTTATAGGCTATAAAACTGAAATGATGATGTGAGATGGTACTGGTTCCTTATTTGCCTTTAATACACATTCAAAGCTCAGAAGCTTTAAGCATAAACAGGATACAACAATCATATATGCATAGACTTTATTTATTTTAACTCGTCAACTGCTTTTTAACACAAATATCTGCCGATCACATGGCAGGTAAAGATGAGCTGTTGAAGTGGTGCCAGATGGGCTGGTGTGAGTAGTTAAGAAACTGCTGATCTACTGGGTTTACAGAGCGTGATCTGAAAAGGCATAGAAAATATCCACTGAGAAGTTCTCTGAGCAAAAATGCCTTGTTGGTTCAGAGGTCAGAGGAGAAAGGCCATTGTGGTTTGAAGTTGGAGAAAGACAATAGTTTCTCAAATAACCTGTCGTTACAAGCAGGGCGTGCAGGACAGCATATCTGAATGAACAACATGACAAACATTGAAGCAGATGGCTAGCAGAAGAACACAATGGGTGCCACACCTGTCAGGTATGAGCGAGAAACTATGATATGCATGGGCTCATCAAAATTGGATAATAGAAGATCGGAGGAATGTTACCTGGTTTAATAAGTCTCGATTTCTGCTGTGACATTTGGATGGTAGGGTCAAGATTTTGCCTGAACAGCATGAACGCACAGATCCTTCCTGCCTTGTATCAAGAATTCAAGCGCCTGCTGGTGGTGGTAGTAGAGGATATCTTCTTGGCAAACTTTGGACCCCTTAGTAACAAATGAGAATTGCTTAAACATCCCAGCCTACCTGAATATTGTTGCTGCATGTGTTTATGACCACATTATTCTGATAGCTGCTTCCAGCAGGATAACAAGCCGTGCCACAAAGCTCAAAAACATCTCAAACTGCTTATTTGAATGAGTTCCCTGTACTCAGATGGTCTCTACAGTCACTAGATCTCAATCCAATAGGGCACCTTTGGGATGTGGTAGAGCGGGAGATTTGCATCATAGACGTACAGCCAAGAAATTTGCAAATCTGCTATCATTTCAATATGAACCAAACTCCCTGGGGAATGTTTTCAGCACCTTGTTGGATCTATGCCTCAAATATTTATGCCAGTTCTGAAGGCAAAAGGAGATCTAACCCAGTACTAACAAGCTGTACACCTGTCCTGAGACAAAATGTGAACCTAGTTGTTGGAAAAGGGGTTCCAAATGATCATTCAACATACAAAACAGCCTTTGAGAATCACTCAGAAAGTATCTTTCTCTTCTCTCACAACATATGGACAATCTTGTGAAACCTATTTAGTGTGAGACAAAACTCTGAGCAACATGACAAAGAGGAATTGACATTCTAAACACCAAAGGTCAGTTCAGAATGTTTCATTTCTTTCAACCTTTTCTAGCTAGACTTAGCGTGTCATGCTAACCAATGCAGCCATGTAACCTAAATTACTGAAAGAAGACAAATTAATTCCAGAGCTTGCTTCCTTTATTTATATAACTGCATTTATCCTTGACTTTCACAGTCTATTACATTCCACAGCTAGCATCTCGTTCTGAGTAAACACTAATTTTAAATCCTTGTTTCCACTCACATCATAATCATCTGTTAAAAATATATATAAAAAATTATCAGACAACCATCTGGTCCTTTGTGTTTATTTGTGTTTGTGTCATAATATACAGTCAAAGTTAATGCATCTATCCAACGCTGTTAGATTGTGCAAGCCTGTTACTGTTAATTATAACCTTGTTTCTATATTATTAAAATAAATGATCATGTAATCACATCATGGTTTTCTAAGGTAATACAGGACCAATACATAGTTTTTGTAATCTTTAATTCCTGAACTATTTTCAGAAATTATTCAACGTTTAAATACTAAAACTTTTTTTTTGTTTGTTTGTTTGTTTTAGGAATTCAAGTAAATAACTGTAACTTGGCATCTTCATCAAAGGATGATAATATGATTTACTTTTTCAGCTTTTTTTTTAAATGGATGATTTGAAAAATGTAATTAACAACAGTAATTATATTTTAGCATTAAAAATATTTTGATTAAAGTGCTTGAACATACTGGTGTGTTAACCCTATAAGAAACATAAAAAAAAATATTTTGGTAAATGCTAGTACTGTTAATTTGCTGTGGTCTAAACCTTACACAGGGTGCTGGTGTAATAGATTTTTTAAGCATTTTACTGATCAAAGATTTGAGCTAAAACAAAATGAAAGAAAAGAAAAAATGTGTATTGAGAAGTTGAGAAAAGTTTATATCAGTCAAGTCATATTTAAAATTGAATGAATAACCATTACGAGGGTGAGTATCTTTAACTTAATGTCAAGAGGTTATTAAACAATATTTTTTTTAAATATACTTGTGGGATACTGTTGTGACACGCATAGTACAAGAACTAAAATATCTGATAAAAAGTGCACCTTTGGTCCCTGACCTGGAGAGATTTTTGTTGATTTATTTAACATAAAATGTAAAATAAGTGTGAAATGATCAGGACCCGCACAGTGTTCCAGTGTCACTCTGAGCACCTTTATTTTTAAATACAGCATCCCCGCTGCTTCGGCACCGTATATATTCCACCAGGAACCCAACTTCCCAGCTTCTTCCCACACCACACACTACTCCTTCCTGGGTCCAGGCACTAAAAAGGGCGGAGTACGTTAGTTGTATTCCTCTCGCTTGTCCCCTTCGTCCTCCAGGCACAACCCTGTGATCTTACTGTATAACCCCTCCATTGCAGCAGAGCCAGAGACCACATCCACAATAAGATTATCCCTTTTATAATGTAACTTTTATTGCCCAAACTGTCAAGAGCTTCAGCTCTGTTTTTGGTCTTCACCATGCACCGCAAGATTGCTGTATCACTTCCTGTTCCTGTTACAATGCAAAGTGGATTTAGCCAATTTAATTAACAACTAATGTAAGATCTTCATCGTCATAGCGTAATCTTTGCATGCTTTATCCAAAGCACATCTTTTAATGTTAATTGTTCTCACAATATTCATTCACTGTGTCTTTAATGATTTGCTAGCTTAGCGCATAGCTGACTTGCTAGCTGTAAGACCGCTTCACCTGTCCTTCCTCCTTTAGTAATAACAATACTTAATAAATAATTGTACTTAGTAAACATAATAAAGTTAATATTAATTTAAATGAATGAATGCAGCCTTTTTAGAGCAGGGTCACTGAATTGGAGACCCAGCTCCGCACCCTTGAAAAATCCATAGATATCCATGCCCCTAAAGTCCGATTACTAATCTGATTACTCTTTTCAAGTAATGAGTAAAGTAAGGGATTACTATTGCAAAAAAGGTAATTAGATTGCTGTTACTTTCCCGTAAGCATGCTGCGTTACTGCGTTACTAAAACCGTGATTTTTTTGCGAGTGTCTCATGATAATGACGTAAGCGAGTGCTACATTCGTGGCAACAGCTGTGTGCAGATCAACAATAGGTAATATATCTAGTGTGGGAGAGAGTATGAGCATGCAGCGTTTAAAGCGTGGAAGTACTGACCTTACTTTGAGTTTGATTCTGTAAAAAGTGACAAAAACATTAGTGTCCACTGTTCACTGCATGGGAAGAAAACTTCTTTTTACAGCGAAAAACCCCTTAACTTCTGAGCAAGCACCGAGTGCGCTACCAGGGAAATTCACAGACAAACTGGCGGATTCTTCCACTGACCGCTGCGGCACACCTGCACCAGGGCAAACATCCGCCTGCTTTACAGGTGAAAATAGAGCAACAGAACCGCTGAGTCTTTGATTTTATTTATTTTCTGCTGTGTTCCACTTCCATTTATTTGAAAGACTGAGTGTAAACACAAAAATATATTTTATTTTATGTGCTGTAATGTGCAGAAAATAGGTTTAAATGTTAAACAAATTTCTTCCAGTCAGAGAATGTTGCATATAATTGAATTTTTGCTTGATGCGTAAAGTTAAAAGATTAAAACTAATAAAACAAGTTTTAAAAAGAGATTTTTCCATTTGATTACATTTTGTATGAAGGATTATGCAGAAAAAGTAAAATTGGGCTCAAAGATCTATCGCTTTATAACCTATTCAGGTTGTAAATTGTGTTTTTAAAAAGTAACTATTAATTACTTTTGAAAATAAATAATCAGTAAAGTAACAGGATTACTTTTGGGGTGAAGTAATCAGTAATTAGTTACTGATTACTTTTTTTAAGTAACTTGACCAACACTGCTCAACAGTTAGTCCAGAGCAGGGGAGATGAGGACGGAGCATAGTCCTAAACAGAAGACCGCTTTACGACACCAACACGTCCATGTGTCTAATCGCAACTGTCATTGTGATTTGGCACTATACAAATAAAACTGAATTAAATTGAATTTATCTGGATTTCGAAAGCATTAAATGTTCCTCTCTGTCAGTTGCTAACAACATCTATCTGCTGTTTGGTGCTGTGGTAGTTTTTTATAGTGAGCCTGAACCAAAATGGTACATTTTTTAGGAGATAACCTCCAGTGGGTTTTTCCACTGAAAGAAAATTTGCTCATTAGTCATTTGAACCATCCTAATGTGAAAATATTGATTACAGCCTCTCTTTAAGTCTAAAACTAATAACACTGCATAAAACTGTTGGCAGCCTAACACAAGAAGAAGTCATTAACAACTCTAAATGTGTCTTGCTTTACTATTTGAACCTTCACCAGTTCTCCACATTTAGATATGAATGTAATCAAGATCCCCACAGATAAAAATAAAAATATGTAGTGCTCTGTTCACATATAGCATTGGTCAGAGGTATTGTTTCTGAAATAGAGTAATCACAAACTCCTGTCTTCACATGTTTACTTGTTAACAAGTCATTAAATATCTACCTCAGAAAGTTGATGCTTTTATATTCAGGTTATAGATCCGCTGGTTATAGATGTGCCTCTCAATTATTTCTCTTTTTGGCATGATATACATATAAATAAGCATCCTAAAATAACATGCATTCATCTCCAGTGATGCTAGTTTTCAATGAAGGAAATAAACATCTGTAGGTTGTGAAATCTTCTTTGAGTTTCTGCTCCTGTTCAACAGAGAATAGAACTTGTTTTTATTCTGAGGTGGTGTCAAATTTCTGAATGCACTACTGCTCACAGTCCTTGCTCTGGTCCCAATCGGTGACAGTGGCTCACAAACACCAACACACAGCATGCATTGACAGTCCTTTTGCATTTATTTGCTGAATTTATCAATTGCCTCAAGTTGCACAGCGGCAGAGCAGCTTTACCGCGTACTGTTTTTCTTCTTAAGTTGCAGTCATCACATTTTCAAAATATATCTGCTGTCAGATGCCGGTTGATTTCTCCTTAGACTTTTTATGATTGCTTGATGTTTGTTAGATATTTTAATTGAATCTCTTGCAAAACAATTATAGATAGAACATCTTTCATATCTTGTGGTGATCAAATCAGTCAGTTCTAAACGTCGGGGACAGAAACCAAGCAACCAGGCTCATTTTGCAGACAGAGCTGAATTACAGATTTTCACATTACTCGAGAGAAAGAATTTAACAAATGAAACGTCGTGACAGACCATGGGCATATTGGGCCAAATGATTTCTAATTAAAACAGCATTTTACTGTAATTGCTTTTTACCGGGATGATACTTTAGTAGTGTTTGGTCAGAAGTTTTCCATGTTTTTGCACATTGTCTTTCCTGCTGTCCTTTCTCTCAGGAAAACAGTGCTGTGTCGAAAAAGGCACCTAAAGTTTGCTCACTAACTGACTTACTAATACTTTGTTTGCACACTGTGAAAGAAGCACCTTACAGGTGTCACCTGACACCACAGCCATAAAGCTCCTCATTGTTAAAGGCAACAATGCAAATCTAGCCCTGCCGTCAACAGTCCAACACACAGATCTGATTAAGACTGTTTAAACACGGTCGACTGCACTGCAGTGGAGGGACCACTAAAGCCTTCTGACTCTGGAATGTGGATGGATTGGAGCATCTTTGCCCTGAAGGTTTAATACCAGTCTGGGACATGACCAGTCTTCCGTTTGTTGGCCCAAGTCGTGCTGACATTATCTCTTCAGCACCCCGGGGCTGCTCTGAATAACAAGCTGTAGAGTTTATGCACACTGGTGGTGACCTACAGAACCCAGTGCAATTAGCCACACCTACATTTACACCACATCTCCAAACAAACAGGAATTACCATAACAATAAGCTCTGTTTCTGGCCAGTTCTGCCTTCACCTCATGCCGTCTCTGTGACAATGCAGCTTCAGCTACAAGGAGGCATAGCTGGGTGGTGCAGAGCTGGCTGCTGTTGCAGCCTGCAGTAGAAAAAGAAGGCATGTTGTCTGCTATTGTTTGGCTCCAGGACTATTTGAAAGAATGCAAATGACTCTGAAACCAGCCCGAGGCCATGTCAGGGACTCCAGAGTCCCTACATACCTACCCCCTGCTCAGTGTTTTCATCCTTTGCTCTCTTGTTCACTTTACATTTAAAAATTGTGACATGCCTTAGGTAACACCAACCTAATTTGTTGTTGATTTGTGTTGGCTTTGGGGTATGCTTTTACTGAAATGGTGTGTTTTTTCTTTTTTTTTTTTAGTTATTGTCTTCAGACTTATTTATTGTTATTTGATGGAAATAGTATAATCAAATAATTCCCATGACTGTCGACTGTTTACACCATCAAATAGTAAAGTATTTTATTGCCACTAAACAGCCTTTTGATTGACAAACTCCACTCTCTAGATTAACATTTGGCCACAACTCTTTAATCTTATCCTGTTTTTAAAATCAACAGAGAATTAATTGTGCCATGTGCCGACTGTAATTTTTTTTATTATTATTATCACTCTGGGCAAAAATAGCTTCCTCATGTAAACTCACGGGACACTTGCAGAGTACTTCATTATTAAAGCTGACGTGTCGCTGCTGTGCTGCCTTCACTCTCTTGTGCTTACTTTCCCTGCACTTTATTCTAAACAATTACTCTTTCCAGCTAATTTTCTCCTTTGTTGTATGCATTTCATATGGAGATTAGCTAGCTGCTCCATTCAACCCAAACCTGCTCTGGCGAGACTGCTCTGAATTTCATGACTTCTTTTTTCCAAGGCTGACTTGCACCATTTATTTATTTTTTTTGAAAAAAAATCAACTGACTGAGGAAGCGGGTGACTCTAAAAACAGGTGGTGTTTATTGAGAACAATCTAGAAGGCTGTGATGCATACCTGAAATTTATTGGCTTTCTAGCTAAACTTTCAAAATTAAACATTTCTATTTAGTGAGAAAACATTTGAAGGACCACAGAAATTTGCATCAGTGCCATTTAATCAAAATGTGAAAGTCAGAAATGTTGTGTCACCAACTGAAATTGACCTCTTAACCCTGTGTTCATTTGAAATAGCCGACATTCACTCTATAAAATGTCATTTGGGTTTCTTTTCTGTGAAGGACAAATTAAAAAGTACACCACAAACTTACTTTGCAGTATCATAAAGTTGCAATGACAAACATGTTCGCAAGCTGCTGAATATTTTAAAGCGGATACAAAGCAGAATCAGTCTTTATTCGGAGTGATGTTCAATGTCTGATTTATATAAATCAGTGATTGCTCTCCTTTTAGACGCTGGTCTCACAGCAAAAATATAAAGTAGTCACAAAATGTTATAACTAAATAACTAAAGCTCATCTAAAGTGTAAAATCTAAATTAAACACAAGGTAAATAATGAGTGAGTTATGTTACAGCCTCCTGCCTCCTAAACTGATCTTTGTTGCATCATCAAACAGATCACAGCACAGTTTGTACTCATGTTGGTAACCTTACCTGAAGAGCACCTCTTTCCACCAGGTGTGGAAATGTAGCTAATGCTACAGTCACAGTAGGAAAAACAGTAGTCGGAGTCTCCAGCATGACCTAAATGACTGCAACCGTGTGCAACGAACTTGCAATCTCATTGCCTTTCAAATGGTGGCTTTAAAGAAGGGAGCCAGGACTGTGGCCACTTGCAGTAGTTGGTATCTTCAAAGCAAGCACCAAAATGGCAATAAATCCCTGCAATAAGATAACAGGTAATAAAAGTCAGTCAGGTAGTTAATTTGTGGTTGAATGGGGACAGTTTGGCAGTTGCATGCAAACTGTTCGTGAGAATACACCAATTAACTGTGATGAACTGGTAAAACTTGCAAATCTGTTGCCATCTACATACACAGAAACAGAAATTCACATTAACTGCTTACATCCAGCCAGAACTTCACAGATTTAAAGCAGAAATTCCTTCACAAATAATTACATAGTTACTGCAGGTTGACAGAAATGTGTTGGCAATCCTAAAAAATTGTTGGCAGTTATTTGCAAACCTTCACCCATCTCTGGGTCAGACAGTGTGGTCCAGACTAAGTCGGAAGTTGGAATTTTTGAGTTCCTTGTTGGAATTTTCATCTGGAATACCCCATCAACTTGGATTTCCCACTTGGAAATTTGAACCAGCCCCACCAATCCTAAGTTAAAAATCTAAGAAGCAAAACAAATCCTGTTTTTCCAAAATGTTCCGACTTTCCTAGTGGAACGCTCTAACTTTGGTTGCTGCAACTATTTGAAAAATTTTAATGCAAATGCAGTTTTTTTCCTTGTTGCAAGGAAGTTGCCGTCCCATTTTTACTCTTGTGTGACTGAGCCATAAAGAGTGGGCCTGAAAATCATGTGTTATGAGATAAAAACCACTGCAGAGCTGATGGAAATCACGTGATCATGAGCTTATTATGCGCCACAGTTTTCAAATCAAAGGTAGTTTTCTGATCCTTTGTTGATGTAAAAATATTAATGTCGAGATTGAAGTGCAGATTAAAGAATCTTCTCATGTTTGCTGTGACATCCATGGTGAAGAAATATCTAACATTTAGGTCAAACTGATGCTCTCTTTTGAAAAACAAGCCTTATATCACTGAAATGGCAAACATTTAGAGAGCCCTAAGTCTGTCTCTGTGAACGATTATTAGTTTGTCGAGCTGCTGTCAGGCTGAATCTGGAGGTGCAGCTTATCATGCACTGCAGACAAAGTTTCTGCAGCGTCTGACTCAACCATGCAAATATCAGAGTCACTCAGCCCTATAAAAAGACTCAGTCCTATTTTTAAAAGTCCTCGGTGTGAAGGATAATATTTTAAGATATCCATCAAACGCTATGCTTTCACACTGCCCATTACAACTGTTCAAACCTTGTTTCCCCCACTTACGTCACCGGTGTTTCCAAGACCAAATCTTTGTAATTTAATAAAACAGTCAGTAATTTAATCAGATTAACCCCAACATTCACGAGGGGTCAAAAGCAGCCAAAACAATCACTCATTTTTCTTTTTTTTAATTTTGTCCCTCTGAAACACAGCTTGCTGGTGCAATTAAGTGGAAGCAAATGCATTTGCAAAGTAAAACAAGATTACCTCCCTCAAGCAAGGCTGGGCCGCTCTAATGGGCTGCTTACACCTCCCGTGAACCTGCCACGCCTCCAAGGGCTGCACACTGCAAAATATTCAAACATCACAGCTAATGTTAGTGGGGCTGAATGGTTTTCTTTCGCTCACACCATATCATCAGAGAGGCCTTTAAAGAATCATAATGGCTCTTCTATATCCTCCAACCCATTAGCTACAAAGCATGTATAGTCCTAATTTGCATTACTGGCTATTTTCCAGAGCAAACCATAAGGTTGTAGATTGATATCCTATCTTGTTGCCAGACATTATTTTCCATTCATTCCAGTGCACTATAATAAGTTTGTAGAGGTTTGAAACTTGTTCCAGACAGCTAATCCATCACTATGAGCAACTTGCTGACTTTGTCAGTGATACATAATGCATCATATGCAAGTAAAGGCTATTTTGAAAACTACCCATTGGTGCGTTCAAGGGCACTGATATATAAATGTTAATGTTATTTGCTAGACTAGAACATGTATTAATGTTTTGAAAATCATTCAGTCATTATTTTGATGTTTGATCATTTTTTTGGTATTATTTTTCAAGCAGTAAAGCCAAACATTTCCACCAATGATTTGATGCCTGTTGGCTACACTTTACAGCTTTAGGTTTGTGTAGTGGGCCCAGACTGAAATATCTTAACAAGCAAGTAGATGAATTGCTACAGACAGTGGAGGAATCCTAGCGATCGTCTGACTTTTCCTGTAGCGTTACTGTGAATTGATATTTGTGGTTTTGAGGGGTTTGACTTGACTTCAAATGAATTTTAAACCTGAATAAAATTGGATTTTGCCTTTTTGCTTTATTGCCCTATTTCAGCAAAAACTAAACTATGTGATCAGTGCTGTATAACAAATATTGGCAGGCCAACACGACTAAATCACCAGCTAAACATCAGCATGTAAACAGTTCCAGCATGAGAATGGTTTCATTGAAGTGCAATGTCACAGAGTGTTGTTGTTTGTAGGCTTACTGTCCTGTACAAGCTTTAAAAAAATAAGTAATTCAAGACTATTGGCCCAACCAAGTTATATCGGCAAATACTCTCTGATATCATTAGCTAGTATTAGAGTTAAATTGTTTTCAATAAAAGATCATGCTGAGGTTCTCCAGTAGTCAGAGACAAATACCATCATACAGATGGAAGAAGATGCTGAAAGTAGACTGAACTTCAGCCAAGAAAACGTCCAAGAGGGCCCATCCACAAACAACAGAAGTCATTAATATGTTGCTGAGTTGTTTGGATGACTCACTAATACAAAGATCCTGATTCTACGTTGTCTAGGACACAAAATGTTTGAGTGGTCTTGTTTCTGTTAAAATAAAACAAGAAACAAAGTATTGGAACATTATTAAAAGACTGGAAAGGGGGTTTGATAGATCATCACTTCAAAGCGGAAACACACGTGTTTGGAAGGCCACAAACACAAGAGTCAGCTGATCTGAGCAAAGTCAGCAGTGCGTAAACAAGCAAATATATAACTACAGAGGACAAATTTAGTGAAATCAGTGTATTTTTGTGTGTCAGGACACAAAGTCTTGACCCTTATTGTTGTGTTGTTGTGGTTGATTGATCTCCTGTCCCGTGTAGTGGATATTGGACCTTTGCTTGATAACAGAATGATGTGATATGATGTAATTATACTGTTTTCATTTTCCTTTGAATTTCATGAACTTTAAAAGAGTTCCTGAAACAAACAGGAAACACATCTGAACACTAAAAATAAATGTTTTAACAAATAACTTCTCCTAGGTCAACCTTATTGATAAAAAAAAGGGAGGTGAAAGCTCACCTCAGCCCGGGGCAGAGTGACAACACTTGAAGTCTGTTGTGACTAGTAAGTATTGTGGAAGCTTGGGCTCTGAAGATGCGAGAAAGGAAACATCAGCTCATCTCCACAGGCCCTCCATCATCTCAGCAGAGTGACACTGTCTGTTTAAGAGAGGTCTCGCCTTCCAGAGGGCATGATTCTTTTCCCCCGTATCAGAGGAATCAATCCCATTTGTTACTTTGATGGACTGCTTAATCGTGAAGAATCTGTTTTGACTTGACCCAGTATATCCGGATCCCCGGGTATCTGAGTCACACCATGTACACAGATATGGTGAAGAATGCTTTCAGTTTCAAGGGTGTCTGCGAAGATGAGCACCTCCCTCTGGTTTGTGTGCCTCGACAGTCTCGGAGGTTGTGGTCAGCATCATCCTGCATGTTTAAGTCTTTTCATTTCATTAGGATTGAAACTGAAGTGATAAAGAAAGGCGAAGCATGGCTTAGTGCACTTTTAGCAAATATTAATCATATAAATTAAAAGAGTAAATAGTTTGAGGAATGAAACTTTTAGCTGATTACTCTGCATCTATGCGTGTGTAAGTGTATTCATTTATTTTCCATTCTGCACATTGGAATGAAAAAACGTCAGAGCCGTGGCTTACACGTTGCTTCTTATCCACATTGGAGGATGGGTGCCATCACATTGTCCTTGCTCTGGCTCCTTGAAAGCTTGCATGTCCTCTGAGCTTTCACCTCCTCCACCTCATCCCCTGACAGCTATAAGTCCGACTCCCCTTTTACAATTCAGAGTATTTCTCCTGCTTCACCCAGCCCTCTGCTTCCTGAAGTGTGGATGCTGGAAGAAAATCAGTTAGTAACTCCTGCTGTCCACTGCAAAGGATGCTGAATTAAAGCTTTGTTTTGAAAGGGTTAAAATAACTGTTCCGTTTTTGCAATCCAGCTAAGCTGAAGTTAAGAATCTCATATTGAAGAAACAATTTGATTTTTAGCAATAGAAACATAATATCTGCAAAAGATGTATGTGTATGTGTGTTGGTGCAATCCCAGTCCTTTTGAAAAGAAAATGCATGTTGTCTATTAGTCAAACCTCCACAAATGTGGCACCAATAGAAAGCCCAGGACTTAAACAGATTGCATAAATTCTGTTTGACATAGAGGTCTCAGACTCATGTCTCGCACAGAGGACAAGAATGAATAGCTGGGTCTTAGCAGGACATCACAATATATCAGTATTAGCCTAAGAATCCTACATGGGTTGAGCTGTATCCTTAACTTCAGTAGATTAAGCCATAAGAAAAAATAACATTGCAGCAAAACTCTAATACTACCTAATCACATTATGACTTGATATTGGAAGAATGTAGCTCATCTTTGTAAAATAATTACCAGGCATCATTTTTGTATCAGTTCCCATTTGCCAATAAATGGAAAACTGATGATTGCCTTAAGAAAATACAAAAACGTCTGAAACTGTCCGGGAAAATTGTCAGACGTAATCTAATCTAAATGTTACATTAAAT
Source organism: Neolamprologus brichardi (assembly GCF_056152115.1). Taxonomy (NCBI): domain Eukaryota; kingdom Metazoa; phylum Chordata; class Actinopteri; order Cichliformes; family Cichlidae; genus Neolamprologus; species Neolamprologus brichardi. Next base: position 26,682,736 of record NC_142117.1, read on the forward strand.
GGCCGGTAAAACTGATAAATTAGTATTTTCTCTTAGTCGTGCTGAAGTTGTTTGTCTTTCTTCCTGCTCAGTAGGGAATCAGCTCGCTCATTGCATACTGTTAAAGTGTATAAGGGAGATAGAGGTGAGGGGTAATGCAATTACTCACCCGTGTCAACCCTGTTCTCATGTCAGGTGTCTGTATGGATTGATAATAAACATGATGACATATCTCTATCTTTAATTAGACAACCCTTTTAAATCACCCTCTTTGTGTATCCTTGTGTCTCACTTTTGCAGAATCAAGTTGCATTTCATTCATCTTCCCGCAGCCTTGGCAACTGCACGAGGACAACAAAACATTAATCTGGTCTAATGCGTAGACGGCAAACTGGCCTGTTTACATTCTTGAAAACACCTGCGAGTGACTCTGCTGCCAGTAATTTCTAATGTGTGACATTAACCAGAAAACCTTGATGTGTGTTTGTCCTTTCACTCATAAAACTCAGTGGCATTAATGTGCAGTGTTTGGTACATATACATGTACCTCCTCTGTATGCACCTCTTGTTACAGGTTTGAAAGAAATCTCAGCAGTGAATCTGATGACAGGAAAATCGGCTTTGAACTCAGGAAACTCAGAAATCTTCCATGAGTGTATTAAATATGTATCGCTTTTAAATGGATAGTTTGACATTTTAGAAAATACGCTACTTGCTATCGTGGAGAGATTTAGATGAGGAGATCTTACGTCATGTCTGCAAAGGACAATGTAGGATCTTATATGCTGGACAGGAAAATAAACACACATTTTAATCTTTTTGGTTTCATCCTTGATTCTTGATCTCAGGGCCTGGGATGCCAAATGACCCAACCTGCCAGACCCTAATTCAAAATATCCCAAGAGCTGGTATTTCAGCAATATGCATATAAGATTTGAGTGTCTTGTGAGATGTAGCAATGGGTAATGCTTAAAAACAACCCAGACGTGGGGTGGAAATGTCAAAAAATGCAAATAACTCAGAAAGAAAGGAAGACAGTTTAGCGGTTTTACAGCACAGGAGAGATCCAATCATCCCAGTTTCCACAATTCCAGCAGTTTAACCTGCAACTCTTCAGAGAGCATATGAGCAGTGGCATGTCTTTTGTGACTTTAGAGAGAAAGCTTTCTAATGAGTCTTATGGGATGTGAATTTTCTGGAGGCACTGTTGCAGAAAGTTGATTCCACAACTTTACACCAGATTAAATTGCTTGAGTTCAATTCCCTCCCCCACAAAAGAGAAAAGGTTGCTCACCTTATTTACCTGCAGACCTGAGGACCTGAGGAACCTCCTTCTATAGGTTAATGACTTTTTTATTTAAAGAAAGCTTCTCTTTTAGCCTCAGTAATAAGTCATGTGACACGATACTCATTTTGAAGACTGGTTATCTTAAACTAACACATGTCCATAAACAGTATTTCATTTAATGTCATAGGATTAACTAGCAGACATGTTTGATCTTTGCTTAGTCTTAGTTTTTTATTGTATGTTTTCCTTTAGTCCTTTATAATTTAAACATATTTCCTGCTGTTATTACTGAATCTGCTGTGCATGTCTGTGCTGGAGAGGGTTTTTTGGCTTAAACTTAATAAAATAAAATAAAAAAAAACAAAAAAAAACAAGAGTTCCCCTTGAACAGTCCAATTTCCGGGAAAGCAAGCACACAATTACATCAAATTATATCAATTTTCCAGTAATATCATTAGGACCCATTTTAGCAGACACGTGTACCATGTTACAAAATGTTCATGCACAGCAATCTGCAAATCCTCCCAGTGTTATTTGCTTGTGCCAACAGCAGGAAGAGTTGAACTGTATTTTTAGGCAACTCAAAGCGTGTGGTTGAAGTTAGGAAACATTTAAACCTACTGGTTTAAACATAAAGACATCCACGCTGCTTTGAAGCGTGAGACATAACGTGAACCCAGAGCTCCATCAGAGCTTTTGAACGCTCCCCAGCTATCCTAATCATCGCTCTGTGCCTTCCAAAGATGTTGCATTTCTTTAACAAAAAATGGCATGTAAACATATTACAGAAGCATATGAATGCTGTTTGGAAATGAAAAGGGGAACTGTACAGTCCTCTGGCATGCACTGAAAAACATTTTGCTTATTGTTGCTTCGCCTCAAAATTTGACCTTCACTGTGCAGTATGATGCATTTTGATGCATTTAAAACTAAAAAGCTGTTTTTATATTTATCTCCTGAATAAGGGAAATGTTTTTTTCTGAGCTTTTTAGTTTAAGATGTTTGCCAACAGAATATTACACCTCAGGTGGAAGCCAATTCTGGTCCAATAAGCAGCTTACGTACTTGTTATGCAGAAATGTGAAACTTTAGCCCAAGGTGTAGTAACATTGCTGGTTCCATCAGTCTGTTATACATGTCTGTCAGCCGTACATATGTCACTTAATATTCCTCATACGGTCCAAGTATGTCCTCTGGTGTCAGCTGCCTGCTTTCCCTGTGTCCCTCCCTTGGTCAGTGTGTTTCCCCTTTCTCTCTTTGACCGAGACTGCAGGCATTTCTCATTTCTCTAAATTGTGTCTGCTTGTCTCCTCTGTCCTGCATCCACCTGCCTGTGATCCGGAAATTAATCCGAGTACGCCATGTTGAAGGATATCTCAATTCCTAAATTGCAGAGGGGGGAGGAGAGAGGATGGAGGGGGGAGGAGGTAAAGGGCCTTTAGTAGAGGATGAGCAGGTGCATCCCTCACTAAAGTGTTTTTACCTTCAAGTGCAAAAGAGGCATGGAACACCGCTAAATGAAACAAACCAAGACTTTATTAATTAGTTGTTTCAGTTATTTAAGCTGCAGATAAAATCTGTGCGGTCCAGTGTTCTTGTGTGAGTGTTTTTTAAAAAAGTCAGGGTATCTTGTCACGTTGCTCCATGTCATAAATCTAATTGAAAGCAACCTAAATACAAAACATGCCATGAATAAAGTTGCATTTCATAAAATACAACAAGCACTTTATTGATTTGTCAGTCTAAGAATTAATGATGCAGACTTGCCACACCTCATATGTAAAATCAGGTAGTGAGGCAAGGATGTCTCATTTAGACATTTAAACTCCTCTCTCATGTCTCTTCGTTGCCTCCTCCGCTTGCATCGTCACTGGGAGGGACTAAAATGTGACTAGAGGGGGGATGATGTGGATGGGTGTGCCTTGGGTTGTCTTTTCCTTTGTTTGTGAGGTTCTTTTGGAGGTGTAGCTTCTCAATGTGCCAGATGGAGTTCTGGCATAGCACACCTGTGCTTCGTCATCTAATCACCAACCTGCATCCGCCCACTCTCGTCCAGATTTTTACAGCTGTCAAGGTGGTAGCATGTGAAAATACCTTAGTTGCACATTGCTTTTGTGATTCCTTTCTCGTTTGTGCTCTAGATCTTCATTATGTTAGCTGGCAGTCAATCAAATGTGTCTCTGGATCCTCATCTCTTAAAAAATACTGCTTACCTGCTGTTTACTTCTTCCTTGTCTCCTCAGCCACAGACCACCTAGTCAGCCTATATAGAAACATCTGTGCACATTTCTGCATTTACTGAATAAAATCCCCAGATGCACTCCTTGTGTTGGCATTCTGGAGTGTGAGTCCAACACTTCCTGGTCGTAATCCTCAAAAAAACAGACAGAGCACCTTTAGCTATTCATGCAAAGATTTGTTGCTAAGGCCCCAGTCACACAAGCCTAGAGACAAGTCAGCAACCCGCTGGCAGTCCCCAACTGGTTGGCAGCTGGTTGCTAGAGGTTTCTTGAAGGTACAAGGTGAAACTGGTCTCAAAGAGGTGTATAGTGCTGCACCGAAAATTTCCATGTGATTGATTTAGTCACTAGCAGGTTGTCATGGTTGCACATACTTTCCATGATAGAAACCGACTTGATTGCAAACACTTGACAACTATTTGTCAAGCGGTGATGAAAATGTAAAAACTGCAATACAAACCAGAACTGGAGAAGATTTGCTTTCAAGTAAAAGTGATAAGGCACATATTTTAATTACTCTTTTTCAAGTGTCACCACCGCTCAGTGGTTACAGACAAGTTGGCAACTTCCTTATGGGGACTGCAGTAATTTCCTAGCAACCAAGGAAATTGCAAGGAAGCTTTTGGTCCGACACCATTTTTGCAACTGATTTCAACTAGTAACAGCCTGCAACCTCTTGGAACCACTTGCCAACCAGCCGGAGAATACATATCTTTTTCCTACCAAGTGGAGGTTGCCAAGAGGTCTACAGGTATACAGATACCTTAGAGGTGAAAAAGGAAAGTGAGCATACCTGGCTACTAATGTAGTAACCAGGTCCTTTTAATGGGTCAGATTTGATTAAGGAAGAAGATGACGAATAAGTAGACAAAAATACGTAAGGCCACTGTTCTTCTCCCTCAATGAATAATCCAAAATCTATGAATACACAAATGTTATAGTTAAAAAATTATAACCAGATGTTTTCCTACTTTACTGGAAATCACTGTACTGTATGTGCACTCCAGAGCCCCTCCCACACACACATGCTTTCCATATATCTGACGCTTGTTTGACGCATGTTTGAATGCACACGCTGATTGCTTTTCAACAGAAATCGTGATGGCAATCTTGCTAGGTTGGATGTAGTAACATTTACATTTCGATCTGATCTGTGTACATTAACAAAAATTACCAGTGTTCCTGAACTCATTGAAAACACGATTGTTTCGCAGTAAACAGCATAAACAGCATAAACAGCAATAAAAATTATATGACAGTTTGTTTATTATAAAACAGACTTCCAATTAGAGCCCCATCCACATACATTAGCATTTTTAGCTATTTTCCAGTGAGATTAACAATGACACTGAGCAGTGCTGATTTTCTATCACTGGAAAATAACTAAAGATGCTAGTAATATTTCAGTGTTAGAAAAACAACACTGCTAATGTTAGTCATTGTTAATCTTTAATACTGACTAGCTTACTGTTAGAAATATAACACTGTCAAAAGTGTTAACTTAACACTCAAAAGAGTGGACACATATAGACACTTTCTAGTATCAATTTAACACTGGAGATTTTGCAGTGCACTAATGCACAAAAGACAGAATTGCTTTGTATGTGGATGGGGCTCTAATTGGAAGTCTGTTTTATAATAAACAAACTGTCATATAATCTTTATTGCTGTTTATGCTGTTTACTGCGAAACAATCGTGTTATCAATGAGTTCAGGAACACTGGTAATTTTTGTTAATGTACACAGATCAGATCGAAATGTAAATGTTACTACATCCAACCTAGTAAGATTGCCATCACGATTTCTGTTGAAAAGCAATCAGCGTGTGCATTCAAACATGAAGCCAACACATTCTGATAGCGTCAGATATATGGAAAGCATGTGTGTGTGGGAGGGGCTCTGGAGTGCACATACAGTACAGTGATTTCCAGTAAAGTAGGAAAACATCTGGTTATAATTTTTTAACTATAATATTTGTGTATTCATAGATTTTGGATTATTCATTGAGGGAGAAGAACAGTGGCCTTACGTATTTTTGTCTACTTATTCGTCATCTTCTTCCTTAATCAAATCTGACCCGTTAAAAGGACCTGGTTACTACATTAGTAGCCAGGTATGCTCACTTTCCTTTTTCACCTCTAAGGTATCTGTATAAAATAAGATGACTCATGCAGTTTATTGTGTTTTGATGCTGTCTTGCTACTATTATGTTACAGAGAAAAACATTATTATAACTTTCTCTGAGTCATGGCCAGGGCTAGAAGAACAAGGCAGGTTGTAACAAAACACAATTTCTTTGACTGTCATGTTATATTATCTCCGGTAAACAATCCCCATGGTGGTATATCTGCTTCCCAGAGCTGTTTTAACTACTGAGGCCCCTGCATGGCCTTTGGGCACCTGTTATTCCCTCCAAACAAAGCGTCCTTGCTGAGACAAGCCACATTCCTCTTATGAGGGTCAGAGGTTGGCTCCCCAGCGATGCCTGAATCTTGGCAACTGGTACCCTTTCCAATTCAGAGAGGAGACCTCTATTTCCGGAGGCATCAAATCAACAATGATGTGCTTGTGAGTAGGTCCATCAAATTTCCTCAGTAATGAATCTCCATCCACTGAATTCATCTCTAACTCACTTGAGATGAGTCTGCAGACAACATAACCAACATCCAAACCCAATTCCAGAAAAGTTCAGATGCTGTGAAAATAAAAACATAATATGATGACTTGCAAATCTTATGAATCCATATTCATGGGGTTCAGACGTGACTCAGGTGATAAACCATCAGAAGGTTGGCGGTTTGATTCCTCGCTGCTCCAGTCTGCAAAATGTTTTAAACTGGTGAAAGGTTAAGACCGTGACCCTTCTACTGTGAAGCTGTGCTGTTGTAATAGCAGTTGCATGCGGTTAGGCATTGTATTGCAAATTGTAACGCAAAGCATTTTCTAAAAACGGCGTCACCTAACTGCAAGAATGTTGCTCTAAAACCTGCGTATAGCTTTCAGCATTGATGGTGACTTTTCAGATTTGCAACTGTGCTAATGCATCTCTATATATCATTGAGGATGGAGGCTTTTGAACTGAGTGCTGTTAAAAAGGCAGATGGCTCGGCAGGTTAGTGATGGGTTTTGTTTTCCTTTTGGTTTTTGTTTGTGTCCCTTGTCTTCATACTCCTTTATAATCATGCTCAGGTGGAGGTGTGGAGCTGGCTTGGTGTTTCTGCCAGGCAGCGGGGTGGAGTCTTCCTGGCAATTCTGTCCTTCCTGCACCTGTTCATAAGGATGCAATTAATGGACCAGTATTTGAGGGTTGAGTTGTGCTGCAGTTCGTTGCCAGATCCTCTTGGTCTGGTGACAATTAGGCTTGTTTTTGTTTGAGTTTAGAGCGCCTTACCTTGCTGTTCTGCTCTTCACATAGTTACCTGTCTGAATTCACAACTGGGAATTGGTTTACTCAAGCCTCAACACGCCAGACAAACTATGCAAGGAAAGGAATTCATCTGCCAGCCATCTATCTACCCGCTCTCTCAGCTCCATCCCAGAATCTGTGGACAGCCACCAGCCAGACCCATGACCAGTTCTCTCTCACGTCTTTAACAAATAGGGCCCATTAAACAACACCAGATACTCAGTATCATGCACCATTCATCTTGAACACTATCTCTGTCCTCCTAGGGAGCCACTGTATACTTCCTCATATCCTCACCACCTTAAATAAACCATTTAATCCTGCCAACTGCCATCTGAGTCTGCTCTTTGAGACCAGTTTGGATCTCATTATGACACTTCTTTAGTGCAGAGGATGCTGCATCCACATTCTCCAAAAGGAATGTCAGATTTTGATTCATCTGACCACAGAAGAGTTTTTTATTTTGCCTCTGAGCTTTGGCTCTGAGAAGACGGCAGCATTCCTGGGTCATGTTCACATATGACTTTCTCCTTTTTACACAATAGAGCTTTAACCTGCCTTTGTGGATGGCACAGCAAACTGTGATCACAGACAGTGTTTAATGGATATGTGACTGAGCCCATGCAATGACTTCCATGACAGAAGTCCACCTAAAAATGTTCAGCCTTTCCCTTCAGATTCATAGAAACTTTTGGTGATATGGTATGGTAGACGATGAAATATTCAAAACTTTCATAATTTTATATGAAATTGTTCCATAATTATTAGATGCGGTTTTGTGCAGATTGATAAACCTCTGTCGATCTTTGCTTTTGAGAAACTGCATCTCTAATATATATATTTTTTAATATTTAGTCATCTTACTGATCTGTTGCCAATTAATCAAATTAGCTGGGCACTGTTCCTCCAGCTGTCTGATTTTACCACCAGTTATATTTCCTGCTTTTGTTGCCCCCATCCCAACTTTTTAAGATGTGTCAGTGTCATCAACTTCAGAATGTTTTCTGTGTTCTGTTTTGAATAAACTATGGGTTATGGGAGATTTACAAATTGCTGCATTCTGACTTAACATTTTACACATTTTACCTAACTTCATTTTGATTATTTAGATTTATGGTTGTAGTCAAACAACTATACTTAATATTTAATACAACATTTCTTTAGATTACACTTTTAATGATGCGATTGCATCCAATTGATGTATGTATGTATGTATGTACAGTGTTGGGAAGGTTACTTTTAAAATGTATTCCATTACAGAATACAGAATACATGCCCCAAAATGTATTCTGTAACGTATTTCGTTACGTTAGTCAATGAGAGTAACGTATTCTGAATACTTTGGATTACTTAATATATTATCATGCTGTTTACAACTACATGAATGTACTATTGCTGTGATTTATTACTGTTATGAAGGTCCGCGGCTCCGAACCATAGTAAAGGGACCTCTGGCTAATAGGGTGGGTTCTGTGTCGGGCTCGTAGCCGAAAACTAGCTTTACTTTGTTGTCTGGGTCAACTTTGCTAGCGAGAGACAGAGAGAGGCGTTGAAAGGCTGCTCCAACGGAACTTATTGTTTTTGGAGGAAAACACGAACACGTGTACAGTCGAGTCTTAATAGCTTACTTACAACTGGGGTCGTCAGGCACTCTTCTTGGCTGCAGTGGTTATTATTATATTTACATGCTTCCAGCTCCCGTTTTTGCTCGATGACAGCTGGTACTTTTCCTTTTTCTCCCTCCCTCGCTCACAGACACATAACGGGTATGGCAGTCCATTCTCCCTGCAGCACGGACTACACTGCCTATGATGCTACATTCTTTAGAGCTATGCCTGTAGCATTCTGCCTATTAGCTTAGCACAACAACAACAAAAAGGCCTCTCTCACCCAGGAAACGCTCAGAGAGAGAGCGTCACCCTGTAACCATGGCAACTGTAATGCTGCCACCTGGAACAGCAGAACGTAGCTGTCAAACAAAACCCAAACAGTCCTGACCCGCCACAATATGAAATGGGGAAGTACCGCCGTGTAATCCATTTATTTCAACAAAGTAACTGTATTCTAAATACCACCTTTTTAAACGGTAACTGTAACGGAATACAGTTACTCATATTTTGTATTTTAAATACGTAACGGCGGTACATGTATTCCGTTACTCCCCAACACTGTGTATGTATATATATGTATGAGTAATAAAGAAATGTTTTGGATGACACGTTCACCTTGTGCTTGCTCATTTGCATCTCATGACTTTATAAAAATGTGGAACTTCTTAAAGATCTTACTCCTGGAAACCAGTGGAGAATTAAAGGTCTGAGTGCAGGCTTTGCATTTTGATTCTCTGACAGAGAGACCAATTAAAAGTCACCGATGTTATCCAAGGCTGCAGGGCACAGACAGACTGACACCCCCAGTAGAAAACAACCCACTCAGGTGAATATGAGCCAATAGTCTTTAGAGCAAAATGACTCTACTCATATATCATTAGTCTATGATCTTTAGCGTTTTCTAGGAGGTATTTTTGTTTTATCCAAAGCTATAATTTACATTTTCTGTTTTCACTCTCTTTTGACCCGTCTCTCTCGTTTTAACCTCCGTTTGTAAAATCCCACATTCCCAAGCCAAATCTGACATGCCTCGCAGATTTCGCTCAGACTTGTTGCATGCTCCCCCCGTTCGTAGAGACCAATGGGGACACTAACAGCAAGATGAAAAGCACGAGAACCAGTTTTTCCAGTTGAGGAAAGCAAAATCTAACCCCTCTACCAATTTCACAGCACATTAAGGCCTGTGTTTGTAGTGTATCTGGTGACAACAGATTATAGTGTGAAAATTACAGTGCAATTAGCGTGTACATAATGGGTACCTTTTTTTCCAGGACAAAATAAAGCAGAAAGGAAGAAAACAGTGTGTAAGAGAATAGCTCAGTAACAATTCTGGTTCAAGCAAATTATACAGTAAGATCTGTGTTTTACAGCACTGCCACAGACAGACAAAGAGAGAAGCAACAACAAGCACTGCTTGATGATACTTGTTTGCAAAACCCGATTTGGTAATGGTGTGATCTTGTTCGCTTTGGTTAATTTAAGCTACAGACCTCTGTAGTTGTAATGAGCTTATATGTCAGGGATAGAAGTGTCACCGTGTCTTTTTGCCCTTTGCTTTCCTCTTATTTATCTCAGTCTTCAGCATTTCCCTGTCTCTCATGTGCTTTCCCTCCATCCCCCCCCCCCCCCCCCCCCCCTATTACTGTATGCATGCATCTGATGCCTTTCCTTTTCAAATACTTCCCTTTGTTCCTTTGACTTACTTTGTGCATCTCTGGGTCTCTTTGAGAGCATTTCCCACCTTATTTGCCCCACCCTCACTGGTTTCACCTGCATGTTTAAAATATCTCTCCTTCAACTATCAGTTATCAGTTCAACTTTGCCCGTCTATCACCAGTGTTGTTGCCAGGGGCGATTTTAGCCCATTTTGGGGGGTGCTTCAGCACCCCCAAAATGAATCAAAGCACCCCCAAAGATTTCTTACTTTTTTTTTGACAATATTTGCTGTTTGTGTGACACACTACTAAAAATATAAAAAGCATACAGTACTGTACTTGTTTGAGACGTAACATTTTAACAACAAAAGTATAGATACCCCCCCCCCCCCCAGAATGGTTTGTTCCAGCTCTCCCCTGCTCTGGCTCTAGCACCCTTGCTGCCAGAGCAATGGTGGCTGAGACGTGGCTGAGACGCAGCGGAGCAGAGGTGTAAGTGCCTGGCTTAAAACAGGACATATTAGCTGCATCTAACCTTCAGTTACTCTTTATATAGTTAGGTAGGAGTCACACCATGTTTCTTTTTAGCTGAAAAGCATTACACCAGGTAACCTGCAGTGTTTAAAATGTGTTTTCCGACAATGTTTGCTACCCTACAATCCGTCCTGCTCTGTAGTAAATTCAGCAACATTTGACCATCCTGTTGCTCCCATTGAAATGTATACAGCCTATTTAAAATCTAAAACTTTAAATTGTCCGCAGCCTGCTGTTGGTTACCACTGTCCTGTTTGAAATGGATACTAACTAGCTAACTGACTGAATGCCCATTAACCTTATAACTCCTGTTGTGTGTGTGTGTGTGTGTTTGTGTACAGAGAGACAGCCAGGTTCATAATGGGTATAAGGAAGTTTTTTCAAAAAAAGGAGCCACATTCAGGTAAAAGTGTAAAATCAAATGATCCATCAATCAAGGATAATGTTGGATCAGTGTTTCAATATTTATTTATTTATTTTATTAGATGTTCATGTGGTTTGGTTATTTTCCTTTTGGTTGAAAGTAGACTGAGAGAGGACTTTTTGTTAGCGATCTTAATAGAAATTTTTTCATATTAATGTAATTTTTCATCTAATTGAATACAATCTATTTGTGTATGATTGTCAGTCCGAAGAGGGAGAGAGGAAAGAGGGGAACGTGAGGAGAGAGTACAAGGTCAGGAAGAACCAGGTAAGAAAACAGACAGGGAACAGTGACAGGCACAACAGAAACTGTTAAACTGACAAAGAGAAAAAACCTGATTTTACTCACACAATCAGGAAGTTGTGTTCTCCCTATAGTAAAGCTGCTATAGAGAATCTGCAAAACAAACTGGGTTGAAACATTTTTGACCCTCTTTAACAACATTCCAACATAACATTGTAATTGATTGGAGAGATTAAAATTAATGATATATTTTTATGTGGTTCAGCCACAACTCTACTAAAACCTCAGCCAGTAATAGGTAGGCCAACTTTTGGACCGTCCAGTTGTCTGTATGACTGCCGCAGTACGTACATCACATTTGCACACTATCAGAAAGTGCCAAACAGCCCTGGTGGAGTGAGGAACTGTAAAGAGAAGCAGAGTGCTCTGTTTATATTCTAAAAATGTTTTAAGCTTGTTTCAAAGATTCTGTACTGCAGCTTTAAATGTTTTCCAAAAGCACACATACACTTATCAGTGTTTCTCAAACTTTTTACAGTGTGTACCACCTGAGAAAATGTCATGCTCTCCCAAGTACCACTATGAAAGCATGAAAGTCATAAATCTTACAACACAAAATTAGTATCTGCAGTAAAGATTTTTTCATACATTGTATACATTCTACCACAGGCAAAGTTGCCTCCATTTTTATATTCTTTTTCTAATATTTTGTAATAATTTATTTGTAATAATTTATTTGTAATAATTTATTCTGTTTTGGGAGTGTTTTTATGTATCTGTATTATATTATACATACACATTAAAAGTGAATCTCTGTCCAAAAAGTGCACTCAGTTTACTTTTTACTCACTATGAGCATCACTCATTATTCTCCCCAGTAATTAAGGTTAGGATATGTATTTTTTTTATTCCAATCAATTCTTCTTTTGCAGCATTTAAATAACCTTGATCAGATTTGATGGTTTTGTTACAGACTTTTCAAAAAAGTGTTTTGCTTTTCTTTCACAAATGTGGGGATTAAATTGTGTTAAAATGTACAAAACAGTGATGTCATGTTTTGAGATGAGGACCCAGGCACAGAGAGACTTGATGAATTTAAGAATCTTATGATTTAATAAAGAAATTTGCAGACTTGCACAGAGATGGTAAAATTATGATGACTGATAACGGAGACAAAGACAACAGACGATGAGGACAGGGAGGAACAGGGGTTTAAATGCACCAAAGTCACAGTCAGAGAGAACTCGGGACAACATTTAATGATGCAGGGACTGACAGAGACAGGTTTATCTTGCCTGGCTGGGCAGCTCTCTGGGTGCTCAGCACCCCCAAAGCTCTGATCCTAGAATTGCCCCTGGTTGTTGCTCACGTTTTTGGCTTTCTGGATTAGCATTGTGGATTAAATTTGACTGCTTACAATTATGGACCCCATTTGCAAGGTTATGATTCAGAATCATGTATCTGCTGTGTTGTTTTTGGCTCCTCCCATCAGAGTATGTGTGGGTGTGTGAGTGTATGCGTTTTTTTTCTCTCCTTCCTTCAAGGTGTGCATGTGTGTGTTGGCTGAGACAAGTGACTGCTGAGTGGCTGATTTGAATAGATTCCCACGCCTGGATTGGATGATTGGATGGACAGCAGCCTCTGAACCAACAGCTGACAGCAACCTCGCTCTTCTCCTGGTCAAACCCAACAACTAGCCGTCATGTTGCTAATAGCTCTGTGTGTTTCTGTGTAAGAAATCTTGAGTCAAATTCATTAGTTAATAGTCGGAGCTAAATTATGCACCTAGTATCACGACTGCAAGCCAGAAGCCGCTGCTTAGCATCTTTAGTTGTTTGTGTTGCTAGCTTTTTCCCGGGTATGTGGAGTTGGGAGTCGTGTCTCATGTTATGGCCAGGTGACTCCAGGGCTGGGAACATAACAAAAAGTTTTAGGCCTTCCTTTGAGTGCATTTTTAACGTCTGCCATCTCTTGGAAATGAAATCAAAAACAGCAAGAAGGATACCAGGGCACTTTGCAGAGGCAACAATGGCAGCTACTCTCTGTATGAAAGTACCAGTCAGTCATATAACCATTTTCTGCAGCTTATCTGAAGTCAGGCAGCAGTATTGGCACACTAAGTACTCCAGACGTCCTTTCCCAAAAAAAGAACAAAAAAGAAAAAAAAACATTTTCCAGCTGCTCCTGAGGGATTCCAAAGCGAGGCAGGAAAGCCCATTTCATTGTACTCACGATCTCACCCTTTCAGTCAGTCCCCAGCCCTCATGAGCATAGGTGAGTGCTGGAACACAGATGACTTGTAAATTGTAAGCTTTGACCTCTGGTGCATCTTCCTTTTCCTCTTAGCCCGGTACAGCAGTCACATCCATACTGCACCAACTTAGCTGTCATTTTACAATCACTTGAGAGCAAGTTAGTGAGATCCTTCATGGAGGCAGCAACTCACTCCCAACCCAGTGGGAGCAATCCAGCAGAGACCCAGAGTTTCAGAAGGAGCTTACTGTCACTCCAGGCGCTTCAGACTTGACTGCAAAGTGCATGCTGAAGGTCAAGGTCTTATCAGGGAAAGACTGACTGACTGACACTGCATTCATATGCTCTTTGGATGGACCCATTATTGGAATTGGGAAGTTGTGCCCTGTTGCATTGTTGTATGGTTTTACCTTGTATTTACCAGTGAAAAACGGAATGCAGCATAGAAATATATGTATATATCCCTGCTGTCAGTTGGATGGTTAGGGTCCATTGACTGATAACTATTCATGCTTACAGCCAATTAACCGAACATGTGTGTCATTGGACTAAATACCCAGACAGGCTAAGAGAATAAACCCCACACTGGAAGGACCCAGCCGGCCAGCTGTGAGACGGCAGTGTTATCCCTGGATTGGCACCATTAATTAGCATTTTCTTACTATCACCCAAATCCCATCTGCTGCTTTTGTATCTGATTTCGTGTATCAACATAAATTTATTCACACACGTCAGTGAGGCTCTGGCACGTCCTGGTTTAGGAGGTACCAAGCGTATCCTGTTTTTACCGCTTTAGTTTAGTTTGCATGCAAAGATTCACTAAGCTGAGACAGATGGGGATTTGTATCCATTTCAGCCAAGAATTAACCAAAATTAAACGTACACCCTTTAAATACTGGATAAAAAAACTAAATAGTGAACTTGTTAGATATCAGTACTGTGATTGGCTGACATTTTGTGCTACAATGGTGATACTGGAGTGCAGTTCATCATATATTGGTCCAAAAAGTTGGTGAATAAGATTGATATACCTTTATAAGTCCCACAAGGGGAAATTTCATAAGGCTGCCAAAGTGTTTTAAAATATTCACCTTTTAATTCATCAGTATTGTTTTTTAGAAACAAATAACACTACAATAGTTTGGTTCCTGAAACCAAGGTGAATCTAAAAAACATAACTATGATGTAACATTGGAGTTGGACTGTTCTGGTGAGTATGGGCAGCACAACAACAAGGACCTGGGTTTGAATCCACCATCAGGTCGGGCCTTTCTTTGCAGACTTTGCATGTTCTGCCTTTTGTCTCTGGGAACTCTGGCTTCCCCCCACGGTTCATTGATAACCAAAAAGTCAATAACTGCTTAACTGGCTATTTTTAAATTGGCCCTAGGTGTGGATGTGAGTGTGAATGGTTGTTTGTCTCTCTGTGCAAACTGGTCACCTGTCCCGACTCTTCCTTATGGGCCCCAATCCCAATCTACCCTGAATTGGATAACCTGATGAGATGAATGATGTAAGTAGAGTCCATGATAAGAGCATCACAAGCATCACATCTATGTGGATATAACATTATTTGGCCTCTAGTTATTCTGTTATGCGTAGTGCTGCGAGAAATATAGAATGGGCATCCTCAAATGCAACTTTACCATTTGAGATTTTGCATGTTTAAGACCACATTATACATTTTTTTGTTTTTAAAATGGGCTGCCATCTCTCAGAATAATTATATTTGGTTCAGGATGTTTTTCACATAAATATGGATGGATATTTATTAAATAAATTTGTTCAGGAGTCAGAATAGTGGACCGGGATTCATAAACAGTGCAGAGCCATCCCCAATTCAAATGTAAATCTGCTGAATGGAGGCTTTTAAACATTTGTTTAGAAAAGAGTGAATGAAGTTCAACTCTGCTCCAGCCGTGCATTAACTGGAGATAATCCAAAGCTGAAAATCAAAAGAATTTATTAAATCTAATTATCATTTCCACCATTTCAATATTCAAAAAATGTAAATAACTCTAATATTGCCTCATTATGTCTTTTATTATCGTGTGTTTAAGACAGTCAAACAGTGTATTTATACGTTTTTAAAAATCCACATCTCTGTTTGGGAATCTACCCACTACAAAACACTGGCAAAACAATTGAGACAGGAGCCACTCCCTCACTTTAAACAGCTCTCAGCAAAACGTAGGAGATGAGGTTTGCTAAAAATGAGAGAAAACATGTCTGAAAGGGTATAAATCTTTAATCAAACGATGCTGATGTGCCTTGCCTCCAGCACTCACAGTGCCAAGCTGTATAGCAGATGCTGAGATCTCAGATCTTGCTTCTCCAAAAAACAGGATAAATCCCCTTCTTCGGTACAAATGTGTCATGGGAGCGGCTCTCTGTGCACTGAAGCTGCTACGTTTTGGGTTCCCTCCTTAGAAACTCCCACAGGGACCCGACACTATTTCAGCATTTTAAAAAGGGAAAGGAACAGGAGGTTGTGAAGCACATACTTAATCTTTTTGCCTCCAGGTAAATATCTAAAACAGTCCTCGTATAAATAAGCAAAAGTGAGATGGTTTGTGAAGTTTAATGTAGACTGAGCATGAGCCAAGTAAGAAAGACTGTAGAAATGTATGTGGGGGATTGATGAACTTTAGTTTAAACCTGTATTGTGTGAATACGTTTTTAATTGCAGTAATGAAGGGCTCTTATGCTCATCGATTACTTCCCGCAGCGCTAACTTTGTCTACCTTTTTCACATGTTTACTTTAGGCGTCTTGGCACTATATAGATTTTATGATAAGTGCTGCTTGTAAACCATGCATTACAGCTGTAGTAAAAGGAGGAAGTGGTTATTTATGAATGAAATGTATTAACGGTAGCAAGAGATGGAAATTTCAGCTAGATAATCATGGGTACATTAAGCGGTAGATGGAGGTTTCATGCGGTCTCAGTGTGCATCAGTGAGCATCATTTGTATTACAGTATTCATGTAAAGCATTATAATATAGTGACGATGCATTCATCACGAGAAAGTGTTTCAGCAAACTACAGGCTCTTAGTCACATTATGCATGTAGCCCTGAAGCACAAAAGATTATGAAATATACACAGTGAAAAGAAGATATTTCTCAAATATCCTCAGATTAATGTAACTGGAAGAAAGTCTTTCTGCTCTACTGATACGTACAAACACATAATACAACATGTCAATTTCCCTCAGAGAAGAGAATGATGACTTCAAAGAGATTACGCTCGACTCGCTGACAGTAGTTACTTTTGCTAAAATCATATGCATATCCGCACCCACAGGAAGAGACATGCATGTAGAGGAAAGATGAAAAGAGCAAATAAACAGCAAACAAAGGCAGTTGGGTTCCCCTAATTAAGCAAACATGCACATGAATGCAGGGGCGATGCAAATGCACACACTGGCAAAAAGGGGGGTGGCAATCACATAGGAGATCCCAAAAGCTATTTCCAGTCTAAGGAGAAAATCAGTATGAAATGCGGTCTCATGGTCAGGATGCACAGATATTTTGCCAAACCATGGGAACTATGCAAAACCTGTAAGAGTATCAGAGAATCAGGCTGGAACAAAAGGAGACAGATGCTGGAGGAGGTACACCAGAAAGGGGAGTTATTGAATTTTTTTTTCACCCCCAATGTGAGAAATCATTCTTTCACACTCTACCAGAGAGAAAAATGAGCAAATGTTTCAAGAAATGCTGATGAAGACAGAGGAGACAAATGAAGAGCATAAAGTGCAATTCATCATTGTGCTTGACTAAACGAGGAATAAAATAGTTTAATGCGAGAAAGAGTTATCTAGAGCGCCGTTACTGGACAAGCGAGCATTACTGCTTTGTCAATCTATCGACTCTAATAAAAACATGTTATTAGTTATTATGTCTACTGTTTGATAATAGCGGCATTACATCTGTCCTTCTTAATATAGGTGGCAATGGCAATAAGTTGAATTGCTGAGAGCTTGCAGGAAATGATGACTGGATACAAACAGCTTTAAAAATACTTAATTATTTATAGCAATAATAATGCCATATCTATTAGTCCCACAAGAGTATTTTATTTCCCTTTCTGCACATGGTGCTCAAAGAGAAAAGTGTGGGCCAAAGTGAAGCCATTAGAGTTGGTAGTTGGAGTCTGTGTCTTGCTCAAGGGCACACAAGCCTATTGCAATCATTGAAACAGATTTGTAAATGCCTGAAACTGGCTTTAGCAAAAAAAAGTGATTGATTTAGCTGCTCCACAGCAGCACAACGACCTAAAAATAACAGTCTTATTATTGCCTTATAACGGGGACACAGAGCATTTAGCAAACAGTTGAATATCTGTATATCCAGTAGCCACAAAGCAACATTAGCATTCATTTGGAGCGGTCTTTCTGGCTGCCAAATAAATTTAAGTCCAATATTTACTCTCTTGAGGGTGGTATCTTAACTTTATAGCTGCTAAATGTTCCAGTATATCCAACAGTATTTAACTGTCAGTCTGCTCTGCGGTGCCAGGTATTTACAAAGCTTTAAGATTATTTTTAATCCTAACACATAACAAAAGCAAATATACATACAATATGTACAATAAACACCATACAATATATTCACCAGCCTCTTTATTAGGTATAACTGTTCAACTGCCTGTTAATCCGCCAATCACAGTGCGTTTTGGCCATGTAGACGTGCTCCCTGCTGAGGTTCAAACTGAGCATCAAAATGTGTGTTCTGAATGTTGTATGAGTGTTGGTGCCAGATGGGCTGATCTGAGTATTTTTCAACTTCTTTAGGGTTTACAGAGAATGAAAAAGGGAAATTATCTAGTGAGCGGCAGTTCTCAGCGTGAAAATGCCTTTCTCGATGTCAGAGATCAGAGGAAATGCCATGCTCTTTTGAGCTGAAAGGAAGGCAACAGTAGGTAACTTGTTAGAGCCAAGATATGCAGTAGAGCATCTCTAAACACACAACATGCCAAACCTTGAAGCAGATGGGCTACAGCAGCAGAAGACCGCACTGGACGTCATTCCAGCTGAGAGCAAGAAACTTATACTACAGTTCACATGGGATCACCAAAAGAGAAAATTGGAACATGCCTTTATTTCTGCTGTGGCATTCAGATCAGAGTGTAGGGTCAGACTGTGACAAAGCATGGAGCCATCCTGCCTTGTATCAACAGTTCAGGCTGGTGATATTATTTTCTCAGGACACTTTGGGCTCCTTAGTGAGCCCAACTGAGCAACATTTAAAAACCACAGCATGCATGAGTCTGTCTACATAACCACAGAGTACCCTTCTGATCACTACTTTGAGTATGATGATGCATCATGTCACAAAGCTCAAAGCAGCTCCAACTAGTTTCTATGGACGGAAATCTATGCCTGAAATATTAAGACAGATCTGAAGGAAAAGGCCAAAGACTGTATATATTTAATCTATAAATAACTAATAGCTAACAAGGCTAACAAGGCTAACAACACAGTAACAACAGTGTTTCAATGTGTTTCAATAAAAGATGGCATGTTTCTTTTTGTTTGTTTGTTTACATATTGAGATAAAGTTCAGGAAAACACTGATTACACTGATGCTAGATTCCTCGCCGCAGGGGAAAGTCAACATAAAGTCCAATCAGGAAGAAAAAAACCCCACTCAGGAAGGCTGTTACAGAGTTTACACTGATACTACAGACTCAGGGTTGTGATCGCCTGATTGGCCTGTGTTTTTTCTCACCTGGGTTCCTGCCCTCTTGGACTTGCACCTGTTAGGCATTGCTGACCGGTTGCAGTTGGGCTAATGACAGCTGACCTATTTAAGATGGAGGCTTTTCCCCATTTGATCTCAGATTGATGCACCGCCTGCAGTATTTCTGCTTGGCTCCTCGCTATCTTCATTTTACCTTCACTCTCTGTGTTTAGATTCCCACTGCTGAAAGAAAAGCAGTTTTAGAAAGAGAAAATTGGAAAGTGAGTTGTTAGAGGAGACTGAGTCACGAAGAGGAGACCACCTACCTGCACCCCAGCCGTGCCACTCCTCTGAGACCTGCTCACAACTGACTGTGTTTATTTTATCCTTCACAGTAAGCATCCTGAACTTTTTTACTCTCGTGTCCTGCGATTGTGTCCAGGTTCCCGCCGTGTGCCTGATAATCACAGCTTTCTGCTTTTCTACATGCATGTCACCAACACCTGAATTAGACAAGGAGTACTACCATTAAAACACCAGTTAGAGAAAGGAGGTTAAATTGAAAACTGACCCCGAAAAGCTAGAATCAATAAGTATTTAGCGTTAAAAGTCAATAAACAACCACTAAATGTGTGATTAGCTAGTTAGCACTAAATGAAATGTGATGATTGTTTTAAACTTGAAGGATTATAATCAAAAGGGAATACTGAAAAGGATAAAAAGACAAACGAGGAATGACTCTAAAAACATGAAACAAACTGCATGCTTAATAAAGTGTGCATCACTCTAATCTGATGTCATCAATGCAGCTGTGGAAAATGAGGCAGAGAAAGCACTGTTGGATCCTGACGCAGGTGGCACAGGAAAAAAGTGCATCTTTAATGAATGAGTCAGCAAAACCATCTCAAGACTGTGAGCTAATTATCAAAAAGCAAAACATGGTAATTATCACATACCTGACTAAGCACCTTTCATGAGCTCAATTACACCATTTGATTGATTGATGAGGTGCACAAATCCATCCATCCAATTTCTTCCACTTTACCAGGGCCAAACATGGCTAGCAAAAATGGTATAAATACCTACATTTTTTAGGGGTTGGGATGCACTTCCCAACTTCCCAGCTAAGGACGCCAGACCCAAGTAGCCAGGCTGAGCTGCTGGATTTGACCAGAGATGAGAGGACGTTGTAGCAGTTAAAGTCTTCTTGACTCGATGAGACCTCTGCAAGTACTCATATGAAATATTTTATAAGTAAATACAAAATACAGTTGTTAAATGATTTTTACCCTTTATTAAGATTAAAAAGCAATGAAAATCTCTCTGGCCCTATGTGAAAAAAGTATTAATTCATGAATTAACTGTGATTAACCACATGTTCTGGAAAGTTGAGTTCGGTTCCACTAGCCCCACCCAGGCCTCATTACTACTAAACAGCATTATTATCAGTCTGGAAAGGGTTACAAAGCCATTTCTAAGGCTCTGGGACTCAAATGAACCACACTGAGATCCATTATCCACAAATGGCAAAATATTGGAATAGTGGTGAACCTTCCCAGAAGTGGCCAGCCTACCAGAATTACTTCAAGACCATCTCGGAAGGTATGGAAGCTTGTTTCTGCCACTGAAATCTTTTTTTTTTGCCATCCATAGCTTCATAACTGTATCTAAAGTTGTAAATAACTCGAAATTTTAAGTTAATAACCTGAAATTTCAAGAAAATAACTATCAGGAAGCTCTGTGAAGGTACGTCATTCCCTTGTCACTCAGAAGCAGAAGGTGGCAGGTGGCAGCTTCCAGTGATATGGGTCATGAATGAGTGCTGGGTACTTTTAGCTTTTGATGAAATCTACTAGCTGAATTGCATGGTGCTATTATCAGCACAAAGCAATCTGTTCATGTTTACTGTACACTGGTAGCTCCCTGATGCTATTCACTACTCGACTCGTCTCAGAACAACTAAAGAACTGCAGGCCTCACATGCTGCAGTTGAGGGTATTGTTCATGATCAGGCAATAAGAAAGAGACTTGACAGAAAACCATTACTGGCCAAAAAGAACACAAAGGCTTGTCTCACAATTTACCAAAAGCACATCTTAAAACTTTTGAGAAAATATTCTGTAGACTGATGAGATTGAAGTTTTTGGAGGGTCTAATTTTATATAACTGGTATAAAACTAACACAACATTTTGTAAAAAGAACATCATACCAGCAGTAAAACATGGTGATGGTAGTGTGAGTCTGGGACTATTTTGCTGCCTCATTGATCCATGAAATCTGTTCTCCACCAGAAAATCCTGAAGAGGACTGTGATCAGTTCAAATAAACACACTGACAGGTCCACCTCTGAACGGCTCAAGAAAACAAAAAGGCGTTTTTGGAGCAGCCTAATCAAAGCCCAGACTCAAATCTGATTGAGATGCTTTGGCATGACCTTAAACAGGCCATTTATGCTTGAGGACCCTCAAGTGTAGATGAATTTTATAAAAATCTGCAAAGGAAAGGGGGCCAAAATTCCTCCACAAGCACTGTGAAGGCTTAGTGTGAGCTATTGCTAATTCTTGATTGCAGTTTTTACTGCCAAGGGTGGCACAACCAGTTATTAAGTTTAGAGTCATATTATTTTTTCCACAAAGGGCCAGGTAGGTTTGAATAACATTTTTTCGCTTAATAAATGCAAATATTATTTAAAAAATTGCAAAACAGGAAGGGCACAAATGCTTTTTCACTGCACTGTATAATCAGTGTTTTTTACCAATTCGAATGAATTACGACGACCTGCAAAAACTGAATAAATTCATTTCCTGTTTAATGTTGTCTTTAATTTTGCACGTTCTTTTTCTTCCTCCTTTTATTAATGTTTTTATTCTCTATTTGTTTTCTGTGTCCTAATTACTCACCCAGCATTTATTCACCATTCATGACCTTTATTGTCAATATGCAAACATAGTGAAATTACAGCTGTACTAACCCCACATAGTGTATAACATTCAAATAAGAGAGAAGTGGTGAGGCATAAAAAAAAAATGTGAGAAGGCACCTATTAATTATTAGAAATGCTGGACTAATATAACTAAAAAGGACAAATGTAAAAAAATGTAAAACTGAAGATTAGAATACTTCATGTTGGACCCAAACTTTCCATCATTTTTCATGACTTTATGATTCAATCATCTATGACCCCCTGCCAGTTTTTTTAAATACAGTTTTTCCTGTATCCCTCTAGATTCTCCTTCTTGGACTTTTTATGGGGGTTTTGACTCTTGCCTCTTGCTTGCTACTTTTGTCAAGTATTTCCTGTTTCCTGGACTGCCTACAAGTGTATGACCCGAGCTTTGAACATAAAAACCGAGTAACAGACTTTTATCCTGCTTCAGAGTTGCTGTTTGGTTCAGCCAGTACGTGATTATCACTGTTAGCTTTTACAAGTATTAAAAAAAAAGAAAAATGAACAGTTTGCCCACCGCGGGGCTTCAGTGCCGCTCATTTACAGCAACACAAAAACTGCAAATTTACAGTTTTTGTGGTGCTGCAAGCGGGAAGAGCTGGAATTTTGTTTCTTCTGCTTGTCAATGATGTAGAAATGCATGACTGTGTTTTCCTGAGTCAGTCCATGGATGATGGCTATGTCTCTTGCTCTGGACCCTAAAATTAACATTCCCTTAGCAGTTTAATTATATTTACAGCTTAAAAATATCCAGCAACCAAGTTCTGTTTTGACAAGCTGTGAGGCAGGATAATCTACCACAATATAACTGTAGTGGCATTGCCAGAAACACTATTGTTTATTTAGTTCTTTAACTTATGAGATTTTCGGTTTTCGAGGACACATTAGTTTCTTTGTAACAAGAGTAGCAACTAAAATATAAATCCTAGAAATTCACTTTTTTTCTCCAGGAAGCAAAGCCTCGATGAACAAACACATCCCTGCAACATGTGACATGCACTGGGAGCACAGCGTACAAAGAAGAAAATTTTCTTTAAGGATTTCTTTGAAAAATGACCAAAACTGAAAACAACTCAAGCACAAATGTAATGAAACCAAAAAAAGAAAGAAAATGCTACTGGGACCTGTCGGTTTCCGGTTCAGTTACAAAGCTTTGAACCGTAGTTGTTCTGTTATTCTACCACCCAAACTGCACTACTTCTTTCTGTTGCAGAAATGTATCTACTTGAATAGCTTCAACATTTAGAAGAGCGACATTAGAGGAGAAGAGCAACATGGAAAACAATAACAAGCTCACGTGAGACATGACTGGGGAGGGAATAGAATAATTAATTCTGGCTTCAGCTTTCTATTATGATTCGCCTTCACTCTTAACTCGTGAGAACGCAGAAGGATTTAACTGAGAGGTAAGAGTGAGACTTCAGTGAAAGGATTTATCAAAACCTGTCATGCAGTTGGTTTGTCACCGCTTCACATCCCCAGAGTACTCCAGCTTAATCACTGACCTATGCAAACACTAAGTAGAGTCAACTTCACTCTGGAATTTATGCAATTACTATATATTCTGTATACACTGCCAGCACAGGGACTGTGTGTGTGTGTGTGCATATCTGACTAAGCTAATAACCCACATGCACAGGCCAAAAAAAAGAAAATCAGAGCATTCAACGTTTGCTTTCTGAGTCTTGAAGTCGGAGATCCAATGCATAATGAAAAGGGGCTGGTTCATCCTGGCAAGCATAGGGTTGTCTCTCTCTGGATGTCTGGCTGCTTCTATGAATTATGAACCATGATCCCCACAGGCTCCCCAGTGGCCACAGATGGATTGGGGGCAAAGCTGCCCATCTCGGCCAGTAGTGTCGAAGGGCATTTGTATTGTTCGAGGGGGATGCAGTTGTTTGTGTAAGTGCTGCTTGTCCCCTGCCCTCTGTCCTCTAAGCTGGTCTCAGGCTGACAGAGGGGCTAAAATGGGCTACAGATTCCTTCATGTGAACAGGTGTGACCGCTGCTTGAGCCTAACTACCCAGTGCAAAACATCTTGTGGGAATGATTTCATTCTTTTGATGGTAACAAAGAAAAAAATGAGGGGAAAAATAACCATGTCATACAAAAAAGGTTCCAGCTGCTTTTGGCCACCAGGAAACCTATTATGGAGGTTTATTCCAGGTCAATGCTCAAATGTCGAACCAGTGTAAAGCTCTCATTCAGTCTTTAAGCACGACGAGGGCGAGCTTCACTCATGGTCCTTGAAAACCTAATTGCTAATCAGCTGATTGTATTCAGCAGGCAGAAGTGTTGGACAGGCTTTTAAACTTTATGAAAGCACTAAATTACATTCTTTTAGCAGGTGACAGAGGAAAAACACCTGCTTTGGTCATTCTAGACCTTCCTGTGGCTTTTGACACCACTACTTGTGTGAGTAAAGCCGGAAAACTTTGTGCTGCTATTGAACTCTTTTAAAGTAGTTTTATTTTCTCTATTGGTACTGGAAATTTTTTCTTCTTTCTAGTTGACAAAAGGCACAGCAGGGAGGCTCTTTGTGGTCAGTTTCTGTTTTCTGTGATGTGTTATCCTTTAGCCACAAGAGTCAAAGCTATAGCCTCACCTTCAAGTCTTACCGAGGTGATACAGCTGGATGTTTTGATGCAAGTAACAAAGACACATCTGAAACGATGCCTACTTTCTTTCCTAACTTTAAAACTGAATGTTGAGGCCTAACATAGAGAAATGTGAACATGCTTTTTGCAATCTGTATCATAATTGTTACAAATGCCATAAGCTAGTTCTTTTTTTTATCCACATGGCTCTACCAAGAGCATGGTCCAATCTTTAGATTTTGTTCATGACTTCAGCTCAGTCTGATTCACATATTTATGGTCCCCAAAGATGAAGTCAACCTTTGCTTCAGTAACTATTTTACTTTTGCAAAACTTAAAACACTTGTCCATCCATCTATCCACTCATCCATTTTCAAAAATGGTAGGGCCCCAACCCCAACCAGGATGGTGGAGGCAATGGTGCTAACCACTGGACCAGCATGCCACTTGTATTTTGTGTATAACACTAATCACTGCATGCTAGCATGTTAAACTTTAAGGCTAAGAATGATAAATACGAAATCTGCACAACCTAAACATGTTAACATTTCCTGATGTTTCAGTTGTGAGACTTTGATTACTACATTTACATATTATCTACACTACATAGTTACTAGTTTTCTGGCTGAATATTCAGGGGCTTGTGTTGTCATAAACAGTGCACTTACTGAAAATGGTGCAGTTGGTGCTGCTGCAGTTTGCAAATGCTTAGACTTTTAGATTTTGATTACATGTAATACTAAACTCTTTTGCATGGAATGTGACAATTATCCTAAAATTGAGATGATGTGACCTTTATCAGTAAAGCAACAATGGATCTAGAATTCATATCAAGTTAAAGTCTGCTGCTACTGACAGCTAGCACTACTGCCAGCTGCACTGATGACATTTATTCCTCCAACGAGCTAAAAACTGGCTTCTAGTGTCTCCGATTTCACAAGGTACACCAGATTGCTGCCAACAGAGTTCAAGACTTTGATGTCCCTGCATGAATTTGTCCTCTTAAAATAGAAACTTTAATAATTATTGTGTTATAACACATTTATTATTTAGGGAACGCTGGGTCATAAACAAAGCCTTGCAAAGTCATTTACCCCATTCTGAATATATCATAGCATTTTAGTGTAAAAGTATTTAAGCAAGAATTTGAAGTGGTAGCCAAAAAGACGATCAGACCCAGCCAGAGAGTAACTGGTGTTGCTTCCTTTTCCATTTCAGGATGGATATTGATTGGCTTCCAAACACATCTCTGCTTATCCTCAAGCTATGACCCTGACCTTTAGCCTAGCCATTAGACGCTGCGCATAGTCTGAGAGCCTTACGTGGGCTGTTTCCGAGCGTCAGACTCAACTCTGTAATGACGAGATCAGAGATAACTTCTTTTGTCTGCAGCTTATTTTTACAGCCTTGTTTTTCTGTCATTTTTATTTTATTAGGCTGGATTGTTTCGTGCTCCATTTTCTGTTTCTTTTATTGTCTTTTCTCTCTTGTCACGCTGTGTCTTTATAGTTTTAATATAAATATATAACCAAAAAAACCCTCTCAAAGTGTCACATTTTATACACAGTCATGCTTACGTCCAGCTTCTACTTAAAGCATGCATATTTCCCTTTTACTGGCAGCGTGTGCAAATATATGACATGGGTGATAAATCAAAAACTGTGGCACTCTTCTTATCTTGCTTTTGACATATTCTCCAGCGCCCAAGCTCCAGCCTCCAGAGAAACAAAGCAGCTCAAGAGGGCTCTCAGACATCACAGGGATCCTGCCATGCTACAATAAATAAAATAATACTGTACACGACTCAGCGTACGGATCCGGAGATAATAAACCAGTCAGAAAGTATTGCTTCACCATTACAGTGACCCAGCTTTTACGGGGCTTCTTTAGCTAAAGGCCCTCCTCGGCTGTACATTATTGATGGGACTTAAATTGAATGTCTCTTTGTTCCTGCGTGGATGGACACAAGGCGTGCGTCTCCCTCTAGATTGAGAGCAGTAGTGGTTTGTGGGCAGCGGGGGAGGGGAGCTTGGGTGGGTGACTCACCCCCGTCCCATCACGCAGCAGGCGATTCATCCATCACATTAAGAGGTGCCGCATCAATCATTAACAAGGAGCCCCCCTGTTGAAAGGATGATGGACAGCTTGACAAATAAGTTAAGATGAAGTGGGACAAGGTGATGCTGGCCTTTTTCACTTTTCCGGCAATTTATTCAAGACACAACAATGGCACATCCAAACGCAGGCAATGAAATGATTCTGAATTGAAATTGCCATAAGGAAGAAAATAACAGATAATGGGCTCTAACTCTGAGAGCTTTAAACTCAACTCAACTGAACTCACAGAGCGAATTTTCTGATGCTTTTAGGGAGTCTGGAGTGGTCGGGCACAGGCATCGGTTAATACTTCTCATGGGTGGCCAATGTTTTTTTGTGCTTGCCAGGTGTAAAGGATGCATATGCTGATAATCTAGAAGTCCTGAAAAACCTTTGAGAGGATTTTAACAGCAGGTATGGCATCCGCTCATTCAGAATAGTTTCATTCAGCCTTTTCAATGGTGATGTGATATTTTAGCTGTTTGCACACCAAAAGCCGCTAATCTGTTTGTCTTCAGTCAGCACACCAAAGACCTGCACCTTCTTGTAATTTTACCTGATGGACTGAGTAATGAGGTGCTGAAGACACAGACAATAGTATTTAAAGTTCAGTGGATCAAGTAACAATGCATGGCATGAAGGATCTGTCTCTCTGTGGTCTTCTTCAGCTCTGCAGAGCAATTTAACACATTTTATTGTTCAGATATAGCGATCTGGTTGAGTTCGCTGTCACTCCTGTAATGATGTTTTCATCTGCAGACTTCTCAGCAAAACAAGCTCCGAAAACCCTGCCTGGCACTAAACAGAAGATGGGGTTATGAACTGGTGATGGTGGAGAATTAGGCAGCTACTTATGTTTTTCAGGAGTTGGTGAGGACAAAACAGATCCATCAATTATTCAATTATTATTACGTGTACAGCTATTTTCTATTATTTTTTGAAATAGTGGTACATGATATGTCCCAGCCTATTTATTTGTGACATGTCAGAGCCCAAAAAAGTACCCAAAGCAAAACAGAAAACAAACAAAAGAAAGAAAAAGAATCCATAATTAAGAAAAAAAAAAAAGATTATGGCTTTTTCTTTCTATTAAATCTGCTTAAAAGACTAAACACCCTGCATGTTTGTCTCACTTTTTTTGGTTCACTTACAGTAGTAACGACTGTGTTTTTGGTATTAACTCACAATAAAACTGTGCTGCTCTTTTAGATGAAACAACTCTCAGGGTTATGGATATAGACTCACCCGCTACTTAGTTAGGTAGAGCAACAGTAACCACTCATTACAACTGTGGTATGCAGAAGAGCACAACATAACAAACTTTGAAGCAGCTGGGCTACAGCAGCGGAGGGAGCCACTCCTGTTGGCTAAGAACAAGAAACTGAGGTCACAATTTGCACGAGTTTACCAAAACTGGACAACAGTCGATTAGTAAAACGCTGCCTTGTCTGAGCAGTCTCAATTTTTGATGCAACATTTGAGCTGTAGCGTCAGTATTTGGACTAAACTACATGAAATAATTCATCACTGACAGTTTAGACTTTTGTTGGTGTAATGGTGTGGAGGATATTTTCTTGGAACAACTCAGGCCCCTTTGTACCAGTTGAACATTGTTAGAAGAATGAATGTTGTTGCTGACCGTTTTCATCCCTTTTGTCACGATCCTGGGTCTTATGACCCAGTGTTTTGAGTTTTAGTTTATTTTGATGTTTATAGTATATGGTTAAGCTCATTAGTTTTTCTATTTCATTTGTTAGTAGATTACCCTTGTGTCTTCCAACCCCTGTTAAGTCTCCCTTGCCCTTCATGTGTTTCACGTCTGTGTCTTACGCTGTCAAGTTCAGGTTGTCATGTCTGCGTCTCATTATGTTTCCTGTTTTATTTTGAAGGGGTCCTGAGTTCCTATGTTCAATGTTTTTAGTTTTACTCTCCCCTTGTGACATCGTTATGTTCATGTGTGTCAGCTGTTTCCGTTTCCCTCATTATCCTCCTGTGTGTATTTAGTCCGTGTGTCTTCAGTCATTCCTTGTCAGGTCGTCTGTTGTTCACGCCATGTTCTTTACACCAGGTTTCATGTCCAGGTTTTTTCATATTGTTGTTTAGATTCCCCAGTTTAGGTTTGTGTTCATTTTGCTTCAGTTTGCCTTGCCTTTTGTTTGTACCTTTTACCAGTCTCATTAAACGGCTCGCTTTTTGTCAACATTCAAGTTTTGTTCCCTGTTCCTTGGAGTCTGCATTTTGGGTCCTTCTCGTCAATTCATACAGTCTGCCCTCACCAGACTGTGACACCTTTATGACCTCAGCTTCTGATCTCTGCTTCCAGCAGTATAATGTTTCATGTCATAAAGTTTAAATGACTTCAGACTGGACCCTCACTGGACCCTCTACAGTTTGCATACCGCCACAACAGGTCCACTGATGACACGTATGTGAGAATGCCGTTTGTAGATTACAGCTCAGCATTCAATACCATCGTTCCCTCGAAGCTGGACAGGAAACTGCAGAGCATCCTCACTGGATGCATCACCACCTGGTACGGCAACAGCACCGCCTACAACCGCAAAGCTCTCCAGAGAGTAGTGCGGTGTTCTGAACGGATAATTAGAGGTGAGCTTCCCTCCCTCCAAGACATCTACAGGAAGCGGTGCCTGAGGAAAGCGGGAAGGATCATCAAGGACTCCAGTCACCCCAGCCATAAACTGTTCAGACTGCTTCCATCAGGAAGGAGGTTCTGCAGTATCCGGTCCTGTACCAGCAGACTGAGAGACAGCTTTTTCCATCAGGCCATCAGACTGTTGAACACTTCATAGACACCTCACCTTCACTACTGGAACTTCAACATTATCCACTACATACTGTACATTAATGCCACTTGCTTTGCACAATATCCAACTACCAACCTCTGTATATTTTATATGTTTTATTTTATTGTTTACTCTATTTAATTTGTAAAATATGTATACACACACACACATATACACACACTCTTATATTGTACATATATTTATTCATATAACTCTCAGATTTAGCCATTCTTATATTTTGCTTGTTCTTATAGTATTGTATTTTTGCACACCTCTCTTGCTTGTGAAGCTCGCATACAAGAATTTCACTCACATGTACTGTACCAGTGTTCCTGCACATGTGATGTGACAATCAAAGTGATTTGATTTGATTTGATTTGAGACTGTACATGGCAATAATTTTTTAATTCAAATGGTCTCAACAGTCCAACAGAGCACCTGTGGGGTAGAATGGGAGATTCGCATCATGAATGTGCAGCCAACAAATCAGCAGCAACTATCATGTCAATATGGACTAAAATCTCAGAGTAATGTTTCCAACATCTTGATGAATTTGTTTCAAGAAGAGCTGAGGTGGCTCTGAAGGCAAAAGCAAGGTAAGTCGCCAGCACATGCTTCTTCAGCTTCCAGTGTTTTTCGAGGATGGCAGAGTCGTTAAATTTAGCTTTAAAACGTCCAAATATGTTGCTCGAGTGAACAATCACCACTACTTTGTGTCATAACCTTTTTTCCATTGCTCATTTTGGCAATCAGAGTTTCTGATTGCGCTCATTTAAACCGAAGAAGCTCGTCAAATCCTCGGTTTGAAACACATTCGGAAAATATATTTTGGTACTAATTTTAAGAAGAGTGAATCACACTTTTCTTGTTCTCGTTTGAATGTGTTCTCACAACTAATTTTATTGTTGGCATTTAACTGAGCTGAACTAACTGGAATGTGATTGGCTCTAAGTTTACTCTCTATCCCCTAATTTACACCCGTCAAGCACTTCTTTCTAGACTTATAAGTCTGTCTCTAAAGCTCTACATTTACTTTTGAAAATTAATGCTAATAAGAGTCTTAAGCTTTCATGCTCACACATCACATATAATGCTTCCAGCTACCTGCCAATCAAACTGTCTTCATGACGCCTGAGACTTTTCCCCACTACTTTTGGTTTATCTTTTTGTCTAATATTTTGCACCGATCGATGATTGGAAGTAATCTGGTCTTGTAGAACATTTATGGTGAAATGGGCACCAGCATAGATCGTTGCTGGATTTATCCCACAATACCCCCTTAAGGCTCAACTGTGAGTGAGTAGTGTGTCCAGTCTGGCTCTCAGCACTAATTGGACCAACACTGACCCACACACACCCGACACATTGCACTGATGCTGTGCTACACTTGGGCATATGCTGCATTCACATTGTATCACATAAATACTAGCTGCAGACTGAAGAAACCTCAGGTTCTTGTTTAAATCACAAGCAGATCCATGCGTGTTACACTCGTAGTAGCACATGTAGCCTCGAGCTGTGAGTCTCAAGAAGAGAGGAGAGGTCTACAGAGGCTTGGTAAGCTCTCTTCTTTCTAACTGCACATCCTCACATTTTTTCCCCCTCTTTTTCGACTTGTAGTCTTCACCCCAGCTGATGCTGACTCAAGTGATTTGAATCAGTTTATCAGATTTTATGCAGCTCCCTAAAGCCTCTGACGTTTTTGGGAAGACCTTTAAATATGTTTTGATTTTGTGTAAAATCTTAGGAAATATCTTTTAGATTCTCATTTTATTACACTGAAGAATACACTTTAGCTGATATAAGACATCATGTTTGCTTGGTTTTATTATACCACTGAACATCAAAGGATTCTTCACATTCTTGCTCAGCGAAAAAAAGTCAGACCACCTTATCATAATTTGGTGACATTATTTGTTAAGGAGCTGGGAGATAGCAATATGTGTAGCATAATCTCAAAAGAAAGAGGGAGACTACTCCGTCAAAAGTATACAACAACTAGCTGCATATACAGACCTCTAAATGTCATGTTTTGGAGTGTAGCAGAGGCGGAGGACATAAACACAGACTCCGGAGATGGATTTGAAATGAAAAAAAAGAAAGAAAAGCTGAGCCTTTATTATGAGTCCAAAAACATAAATACAAAAAAAGAGGCAAAACTGAAAAGAAACACAAGCAACAAAATGCAGAATCACAAAGTACAACACAAAAAAGTTCAACTGAAGGTACAAAGTGTATAAATATGCACAGAACACACTGAGGGATAACAAAGGCAGTGGAAACAGCTGAGTAACAAGAGACAAGTGAAACTAATCAATGATAACCTGACGAGGGAAGTAAAATTAAATACAAGACACAAGGGACAAGAGAGTACCAAAATAAAACAGGAAATACAATAACAGGAAAACACCTAACACCTAAGCACTAAGGAGACTAGGCTAATACTGGAACGACTGAGATGAAAACAGAACAACTATTCTAACCAAAGTCAGAAATGCAAGAATAAACATAAAAAATAACAAAACAAACAAAACCTGCAACAAAAATTCAAACTAAATCTCACAAACAGCAAAACTACTCATTAATAGCCCTAAAAAAGATAAGCCAATAAATAAAAGATATACCATAAGAATACACTTCACCAAACTATTTGCTTTACTGCAGAGAGTTAGACTGTTTATTATTACATTACAATACAATACAATTTTATTTATATAGCACATTTTAAAAAACACAGGTATGCCAAAGCGCTTTACAGAATGAGTTAAGAGCAATAATAAATACAAATACAAAACACAAAATACAAATAAAATATACTAACAGGCGGGTGACATAACTAACCAATAATACACCAGGCATAGTAGGCACAACCCGAAAGGCTGAAGGTTAAAACATTATAATCATTAATAAACCGAAAAAGATAAGTTACAGTACACTAAAAATGCAGGCTCTAGGAGGCGGGGAAAGCAAGGCTAAACAATAAGTTTTTAATCGAGATTTAAAAGATTGAATTGAATCAGACGCCCGAATAACTAGAGGGAGGTCATTCCAGAGGTAGGGTGCGACAGCAGCGAATGCGCGGTCACCTCTGGTCTTGAGCCGAGATCTAGGTCGCACCAGGAGCATTTGGCCTGCTGATCTAAGCGCTCTCCCAGGGGTATAAAAGCTGAGGAGATCCGTAAGATTATTACATATTGTATCGATAGATTGTTAAGATAATTGATAAGATGGTCATTTTCATGTCTGTTCACTACCTGAAGCTAAGTAATGTAAACCAGGAGAAAGTTGTCATTATGTGAATCAAGTCAAGTCAAGTCAATTTATTTATGTGCACATCTTTTTTTAAAAAACATGCGCTGACCAAAGTGCTGTAGAACTAAAAGAATAAAACAATAAAAGCAGCACAAAAAACTGACAGATAAAAAACAACTGTCAAGACTCAGTCTGGCTTAAATGCCAAAGAATAAAAATGAGTTTTCAAACGGGTTTTGAAGATGCAAACTGTTGTTGAGATCCTACTTTCAAGCGGCTGGCTGTCCCAAACTTTAGAAGCAGCTACAGCAAAGGCCTAATCTCCTCAATGCTTTGATCTACCTCTTGGTACAATCAGAGCATCTGGTCAGTTAACCTCAATTAGCTTTTAGGAGTGTACTTGGTTAAAAGATCAGAAAGGTAAGAAGGTGTCTGTCTATTTTATGAGTTAAAAACAAAGAATAAAATCTTAAAATTGATTCTAAAACTTATCAAGAGCCGGTGCAAAGAAGCTAAAACAAGGGTTGTATGGCCTCGCCTATGTGTGCCTGTCAGGAGACAAGTTGCAGACAAGAAAGCACAGCCTTGCTGTTTCAAAAAAAAAAAACCCTAATGCAATAGTCAAGCTTGGATGAAATAAAGGATTGAAAAGAAAAAGAGAGAAAGAGCCTTTGCAAGGGACCTCACCTGGGAGAAACTAGCTATGACAGCAGCATATATTTGTTCATCAAATGTGAAGCTGCTGTCAAAATGAGACATAACAGAAGAAGAAACGGAGAAATCTGACTCTGAAAGCTTTTAAATGACTTATTCAATTCACCGAGGCCTAGTAACAAGTTAGCAACTTGCTAGAAACCACAGTTAGCTGGAAAAAATATGTATTCCCCAAACAGTTGGATGCTGGAGGATACTTGTGGTTGCTAGATAAAATTGGTTGGATAGATGTAGGGGTGCTTCACTAACACTCTTCTTGTGATTTCTTTGGTCTGTGGCTATAATCGTCCATGCTTTGCATGGAACACACTGACCTGTCTGCAAATAGTTGCCAACTACTCCCCGACTGGCAGTAAAACTGTATAATGTCACACAAACTCCAACAGAGAACATTCAGCGGCTGGTGAAGATTTCTGGCATTCACTTAATAAAACTAGATACAAAGAAGGTGCTGCATCCAAAACCTTCTTGTTATTGGTCTGGTACTAGCAGATTGCTGTGGTGTGACTGAAGCCTATGAAAGATGCCAACTTGTCTGCAAACATTTGCTAAACTACTAGTCGGGTAATAGTGAAACCTAAAAAAGCGCAGCATGAACTGGTAATAGTATATTATGAAAATATTTAGTTTCAAAGTAAAAGTTGTGGCTTACACACACACCAAAAGGTGCAACTTTTACTTTGAAGCTGAATGTTCTCTATTTCTGGTTTGCATCACAAAGTTTTACTGCCACTCAGTGAGTATTTGGTCAACATTTTCCAGCAGCACATTGCTAGCACGTCAAAGCTGTTGCAAGGAAGTTGTCAGAGTAGCACCCTATACCTCTTTGCAAACAACGTCGCCTAGAAATTTCCACCAACCTCCAGCAACCACTTGCCAACCAGTTTTATCGACCAGAGGTTGACAGGGGATCGCTGACTGGTCTCTAGGCCTGTGAAACAGGGACATATGCTAGCTAGGTCTGTCTTTAGTAGAAGCTAATTACTAATGCATAGTGATAAGACTGGCCTCACTTTGATTGTCAGTACAGAAATCCTTCTCTCGTCGTCTCGTCTTCTAGAAAAAAAATCTGTATTTCACAACTGCTAGAGCAGAGTTAGTGATGAATGTTTTTTGTGGCGTGCTTGTTATCGGTAGATAACAACCAGTTTTGCCTTGAAATAACAATGTTTGGGTGTGTTATGCTAAAGACTGAGGTGCTGAGCTGTCTTTGCTGTCAGTTACGACGGTAAAGGTGTGGATGGTTATCGGCTTTCCTCTGAGTGCAAAGTGTCTATTTGAATGTTTTGTTAGATGATTGTTTTCAAAGACCAATATTTTATTTTTTTTACTATCACAGTGTTTGACCACAGTCATAAAGGAAAGCATGTATAGCCGATGTACATTTCACAGCATAAATAACTTATAAAGCTCCTATTTATATGGGTGCTGAGAGACAGCTCAAATTGGACTCAGGAATCAGACTCAACAGTTTACTGAGAAACAGGAGTGTTTATGGAAAGCAGGTCACCGGCTCAAGAAGATGACTTTTTTAGCGGGAATGCAACCAGGAGCCCTGCCAGACAATGAAGTTAAGACTGGCTGAACATCTTGCAATATCTGTGAACTCCGTGTACTTGTCTGTTTCTTGAACAGAGTCCCTGGAGATGTAAACGGCTAGCAGGCAGGAAGGTGGAGAGCAAACAGGCAGGTGGAGTACAGGTGAGCGCTTTACTTTGCACATACTCAGAACAGTTGACCAGTTGAGGCAAGACTGGCCTGTGGTGATTGCAAAATTTCTCAGGATGGTAGGAATCCAGGTGAACTGGTTTACGGAACAGGTGGAGAACGGCAGTGCCTTCTGACCTCTAAATGTCAAGAGCTTGATGAGATCGCCTGGAGCGGGCAGTCTAGGAAGGTAGCCCTCCACCTGAGACTTTCAGAGATAAACTTTAGAAAGAGACAAACCACCCCAACCCTGCCTGCACCATAACACATAATGTCATCCCCATAGCACCATCTACCTGAAACACCTTCCTACAGCTATGGCTGTTACCATGCTACCTTCATATTAGTGCCGTTTTCAAATTATCAGTGGGATCTTGGAAAATGGGATTGCATAAAAAGTCTTCCTTTAAGGCCAGTTGACCACCCCACTAAAATGTGCAAACAATTAAACTGACACCACTGTTACATTTGTCTGTTAGCTGCTGCTAAGCTGAAGCCTGGGGAGTTAGCTTAGCTTTAAGCTGAGCACAAAGACTGGTGAAAATGGGGATTAGCATGGCTCCAAAGATAACAAAAGGTAACAAAATCCATTAAGTTTTTACAAGAGATTGTGTGCAAGACTATTTTTAATGACACAACCAAATTAAGACATAAAGGTATAATTAAGCTGATAGGTGGATTTTGTTACGCTGAGGAACCCCAGCTCGGCTGTTAGTTCAGGTATGCGAGTAATAGTTCATCAAGTTCTCAGCAAGAAACCCAATTACTGTATTTCTTCAGATGTTGAAAAATTCATATAAAGACACAGAGGATTTACTGCTAAAGGATTGCTGTCCTGTTCGCTCACGGTTCTTCTTCCTCTCAACGTTCGACATTACATTTCACCAAGTTTCACATCTCTTCTGCTTCATTACAAAAGGTTAATGGAACAGCTGGACCTTCCAGTTTGATTTCGCCTCCTCAGCAGTCCGGTGTTATCTTGCTGAAGTATTTTATATTTCTTCTGCCTTGAAAAGAAAAGAAATCCAGTTTTATTTTCTGTTAGCACATTAACGCATCACGTCAGCCTATTAGCAAGACTCTGACACTGTTTATTCAAAGTCATCATATTCCTGCAGTCTTCATGTTGCACGAGTCTTCTCGTCCTAAATTGCAGCTGGTCCATCAATTTTTTATGATTGCGCTGTCTGCTAAGCCTAATGTATAGCCTACAGACAGACTCATATGCATATTAATTAGAATGGAAATGACAGGACAATTATTCTTTCAGCTGAGGACAAAACTGGCCAAAACGCAAAGGTCTATAATAAAGAGCCCAAATCCTCAAAACTAGCAAAAAGAATGAGAGACAACAAAAAAAACACTCCCTTTAGAGATGCACTGCAACATGACTTTAAATAAAAGGTGATTAAAATGTGCATTGTCATGAGCAACATATGGAAGTGCAATACAGATTTCTAGCTGCTGCTCATCCCCCGCGGCTATTAACATTTTAGAGGGCAAAGCAGCTGGATTCAAAGGTTAATGTCCACACCATTAGAGAGCAACAGAGCACACGTTTATCCCTGTTGGTTTAATTAAATTACAGGGAACTCATAAATGGGAGATTTATCCTGAACATACAGTTACTGCAGTGGTAATGGAGCACTGCCTTCCAGCTCAGCTGATTTATCCCCCTCATGCTTCAAAGTGGGTCGTCTTGTCGTGAAGTTTGTCATGGCCTACTTAACAATACTGCAACACCTAATTAGATCGTTTGTCAAGTCAGCTGATTGCTTTGCTTGTTCTTTTTATGGTGTACATGGGAAGACGTTTCACTTTTCAGAAATCGATCTCTCACCAATCATGACCAGAAAAACAGAGAGCCTGTGGATTTCTCTGGTTTTCTCAAAGCCAAAATAATTTATTTTTAGGAGATGTGACAAAAGGTTAAGATTGTGGGGATCTAAGAAGGCTAATCCGATATAAATCCTCTATCCAGGATATTCCTGTGCTCAAAATGTATTAATTAAAGGCACTGTTGACAAGTAAACAGTAGAGCCTTACAAAAAAAGAGATTAGAAAAAAAATGGTGATTAGACACCCTCTAGTGGTGGACCATTACAAAAGCATCACCCTGCAAACCTCAAAACAAACTTTATTTTATCTTCTGTGCACATCAAACGTTAGACCGAAGGAAATTCCTGAAAGCATAAATTTCAAATACTGGGATTCGTTTCTTGTGTACGATCCACATGCCTCCAGTTATAAAACAGCATAGAAGTATGTGTGCCAGTTTTACTCAGTTTAATGCATTAATCTTTTTCATTTCCTTGAACTCAAGACATCCAAAGCCTTCTTGTATGTCAGGAATTGTTTCATGCAGATCGTAAGATGCAGTCTAACACAGCACTTCTATCGTATGCCTCTGATAACACTGTGAGCTTTAATAGTAATAATCCATGCATGGAAAATTGACTCAAATATACACATCAGTAACAAATCACATTCTGAAGATACTGTATTGCAAGTATAACTACATTTATTTTTTTCAGGAATACACCATAGAAACAGCTGATAAATAACCATATATGCCCACTTCTTCTCTTTTGTGTGATACTTTTATCATTTAATCATCCCTTGTAGTCTGGAATGTAACGTACTTATTTAGCATTGCATCAGAGCTGGCTTGCGTGAGCGAATCTATGCTGAGTGTAAAACCATCACATGCAGGTTTGGAATTAGAAGATTATTAAAAATACATCATGTGCAGTTCACTGCGTGTCGTCCGTGTTCCAGAGTCATGCACAGATGTAGACTTTTATTTATGAACTGCTCGCCAAATAAACAAGAAGCCGAGTGTTTAAATCAAAGATTATTTGCATGTTGACAGTAAGGCAAATTAAATGTGAGACAGGAATGTAGCAATGCTAACTTATAGCCGCCTTTTCTGTTTTTTTGCAATGCCAGATAAATATTAGAGGGACCCTCTCACATTATGGAAAAATATGTTTATTCACTTTGTTGCCAAGAAATGTCTGTGTGCTGAAGATATACTCGCTGTATACCTTGCCAATACTGAGTTGGACCCACTTTTGCTTTTAGATCTGCCTTAATTCCTTATCTCATAGATTCGATAAAGTACTGGAAACATTCCTCAGATATTTTGGTCCATATTAACATGATAGCATCACACAGTTGGTGCAGATGTGTTGGCAACATATTCATGATGCAAATCTCCAGTTCCACCGTGTCCCAAAGTTGCTCTACCGGATTGGGACTAGCCATTCGAGTACAGTGAACTCAGTGTCATGTTCAGGAAACCAGTTTGACATGATTTGAGCTCTGTGAGATGACACATTATCCTGCAGGGTGCAGAAAGCAGCCACCAGAAGACGGGCACACTGTGGTCATGAAGGGATGGCGTTTAAACGATGCTCAGTTGGTACTAAGAGTTCCAGAGTGTGCCAAGAAAATATCCCCCACATCATTACACCACCACCAGCCACAGGCGTTGAAGCAAGGCAGGACGAATCTAAGTTTTTATGATCTTTAGGCCAAATTCTGATCCTGCCATCTGAATGTCACAGCAGAAATTAAACTAATCAGACTTGGAAACATGTTTTCAGTCCTCTGACCCCATGTGAATTGTAGCCTCAGTTTCCTGTTCTCAGCTGACAGGAGTGCCACGAGGTGTGGTCTTCTGCTGCTGAAGCCCATCTGCTTCGAGGTTTGACATTTTCTACATTCAGAGATGCTCTTTTGCACATCCTGGTTATAATGAGCTGTTTGAGTTACTGTACCTTCCTATCAGTTTGAAGCAGTTGGGTCATTCTCCTCAAATATTGGATCAATCCGTCTGGTGCCAACAACCATGGCACATTCAAAATCGCTCACCTTTCTTCCTCCTTCTGTTGCTAGCCTTGAACTTCAGCAGGTCATCTTGATGATGTCTACATAAGTTGCTGCCATGTGATTAGATTAGACATTTGTGTTAACAACCAGTTTAGTAGTAGTTGGGTAGTTTAACTTAAAGCCTCTGGAAACCAAACAATATTGCATTAATGCTCCACCCTCTTTCTCAAACAAATATGTTTCACAAAAATGATGACAGCTGGGCTTCTTTCTGTCTTTTGACAATTACTCAGACTTCACCTTTCATAGCTCGAAATACTCTGAAGGATTGAGCGAGTGCTCCAATCAATCACTTTGATTAAGTCTTACATATATACATTACACACCTCCACTCGTATGTGAATGTCACCCTGTCAAACTCATCATGTCGTTTACCCTGCACTGACCTCTGTTCATCAATATTATGTGCTGCTGCTAGCTCAGCCGCTTCAATTTTCAATAAAAAAAAAAAGATGCCACCATCAAAATGGCTACCAGCCGTGCCACAGTGAGTAGAGCAGCGACCATTCCCAGGGCAAAAGATGCGCCCTTTCCATCAGACCGTCCACCAGACAGCGCTGTGCACAAATGAGAGGGACACCATTGTGGGGCGCTTTTATTTCAGCAGACAAGAGACGATGATATGACTCGCTGCAGATAAGAAAGTCCTTTCATTTCTGGAGGAATCTAATTAGTAAAAAACTTTGTGAATAGTTGCTCTCATTGGTGTCGAGTTAATACATAACACACTTAGCCTCTTCTTTGGAAAGAATGGCTGCAAGAAAGACGGGAAACATCAATATTTCATTATGAGAGACACAATACTATAATTATCAAAATATTGGAAAGAAAAATTAAATTACAGGAGAAAAGGGAAACCAGAAGAAATATCATAAAGGTGTAATGAGCTTCTATTCTTTTTTTGCCATGTTTCAAACTACACATTTGCCAAAAGCGAAACACTGATTGAAGGTAGGAGTCAGACTATTCGTCCTTATCATAGGTTTTATAACCTTTTATCTGTTCTCCTTTGCTCATAATGAATTCTGTGAATGATTTTCTGTGTTTTGTTTTATAGTCATTGTTATTTTTTCTCCATTTAGGCCCCTCAAC
Organism: Neolamprologus brichardi; assembly: GCF_056152115.1. Lineage (NCBI taxonomy): Eukaryota > Metazoa > Chordata > Actinopteri > Cichliformes > Cichlidae > Neolamprologus > Neolamprologus brichardi. The sequence continues at coordinate 26,723,159 of NC_142117.1, forward strand.
AGGCATCCAGCTCAGTGCTGGAGGCGGATCAGAGTATCGATACCAGTGTTAAACTTGTACAGTCACAGTGTATGTGCAGATCGTTAGCTCAGTTCAACATAAAAAATGGGTGAGCGTAGTATGCCTTCTCATTAAACTTTGAGCAAGGTGGTGAACAGCATTTCTCAAAACGTCAAACTGAGCCTTTAATGATACAGAGCTCTACCACCCGAATGTTATTCATGTCTCTGTGGCGTATTTGAGGATCGCTTTTAGACGCACCGTCTGAAATCTGCAGAAAAAGAAAGACAAACATACAGTTCTTATAGCCACTGTGAGCACAGACGGCTCGGCGATGCCCTCCTGGACCACTGTGCTCCCTGTGCTCCTCAGGCTCCGCCTCTTCCTCTGGCATTGCTGTGGATCAGACCATATGTGGAGATATGAGCTGGGGATCTGGCCTGAATTGGAGATTTCTGCTTGAAATTCATACACTACCCTCCTACCTTGAAGGTGCTGCAGGAAGTGCACTCACAGAGTCGGGTGATGCAGTGCAGATAGCAGGTGGAGATGGTCTCATTCTGTTGCTCAATGAAGCAGAACACTGGGAAGTAGAAGAGAGCCTTCTGGCTATCTCCATTCTCCAGCGTGGTAGTCAGCTCATCAATGGAGCACCTTTCAATAAAAGGTGAAGCTCGCAAGTGCCCCAATTACACCTAACACAGGTAGATACAGGCACTGTATTAATGAATGGGAGGGAGATAAAATTAAGACTACAGCTCCCTTAGGATTTAGGTAGCTGTGCTTTGCTTATTACACAGAAGAAAGAAAAAACCGGAAGGCATGTGTAAATTTTTAAGTAGCTGCTGGACTCAGAAACACAGCTCATTATCAAATCTTAGAGGAATAAAAGGAATTCAAGTTACGAAAGGGGAGCCAGTTCCACAGGATGTTTTCAGGTGGAGAGATGGAGGCGTTGTACCAAACAAGAAGAAAAAGATACCTGTAGAGAAAGAAGTGGGTCAGAGATTCCAGGTTACAGGTGAGATCCTCAGACAGTCTAATGATTGGAGACTCTTTTCTTTTTTTTCAAACAACTTATTCACCTTCTTCAGAATGCATTGCCAACATCCACAGATTGCATTAAAAATGTAAATGTATATTCTGGGTCTAACAGGTGAGGCCAATAAATCTGCTAACCAGCAGGGGGAGACTCCTCTGGATGCAAAAATAAGGCGACTGTGTAGAAAAACACTCACTTCAAGACTCATAAAGACTCCGCTAAAGAGTTCACGGTCTCAATCTGTAGTTTCAGGTCTTATTCTATAAAAATAAATAAATTATAGTTAGTGTTAGAGGCAACAGAAGGAATGAAGACCCCTTGTAGGCTAAGCCATAACCCTCTGTAGCCCATGATGGTACGGTGGCCCTGAGAGGTCAAATGCACCACAACTTAAGAAAACACCAGCCAACAGAAAAATGCTACAAAAGCACAAAAAACACAACGAAACAAAAACACGCAAAGGACTGAGAGACCTTTAAGAAGCAGATTGCTACTAGCCATTTACTGTTAGCTTGCCACTTCTGCAGCTTTTCTCTCTTCATTTGTGTTTTGTGAGTCGTTTTATGAGTTTTTGTGGTGTTTGTTTGTGCATTTTTGTACTTGCTGGTGTTGAAGTGCGTTTGACCTTTCAGGGCCACCATATAATGGTCGTGGACAGCCAGCAAGTTTCTTATAGTGTGGCTAAAAGTTTTGGGAATGGCACCACAGCTGAAACAAAGTTTGATTGTTTTTTTATTTGCCAATAAAAGACGTCAAAACCTATGAAACCCTCATGATTATTATTCACTGCGTCGTAAAAATGTGTAAAAACAACAAATAAAGACTGAAGAATCAAAAGTGCATGTAAAACAAACTTTATGCCACTGCCAAAACTGACTGTAAAGTATACATTATTTTTACTCATTATATGTTAAAGTGTTTGAATAATGTCAACACTTGAAAAAAACTCAAACACTTCACAGTTATCTGTAGTAGGCTGTTAGTTCACTGCTTCCCTGAGCAGAGTGAATTTACTATTGGGAAAGCTGCAAAACTTTGTCAAAGGAGTCCAGTGTGAGGTTGATGAGTCGACAAAGCTCATTTCTGTCTAGTGACAGTGATACTGAGGTGATATACTGAGCTTTTGATTCCTGAGCGGCTGGTTAGCGATGCTGTTTTTGTCGCTGTTAGCGGCTGTTACTGAAACTGAAGCTGTTACTCTCATGTCTAATCTTGCTGACAATTACTAACCATGACAGTATGGCAAATAAAAAAGTATTTTTATGCATATTTTCTTATGTTAGAGCCATGACTGAATTCCAGGAAAGTCTCTCGTGTCTCCATGTCTTTTTATCCCAGGTACCAGTGTCAGATTCACATGTATGAGTCTCAGTGTGTGTGTGTGTGTTATTTCCTGTTTTATTTTTGCTTCCCCTGTCTCGTTAGTTATGATTCAGTTCAGCTGTGTTCCCATGTGTCTCCTCTTCCCTTAATCACCCCCCCCGTGTAAATATTGTCTGCGTCTCCCTCTGTTCTCTCTCATGGTGCAGTCTGTCTGTCCGTTCATGTCCCGCTTAGGTTTTATATTTTGCCTTTTGTTGTATTTTTTTTTAAAGCTGGTTTTTAGTTTTACATTCTGTCCACTCTCTGCCTGCCTCACGCTGGTTACATGACAGATTGACAAGTCCATACCAAACAATGATTTCTTGTCCACTATCAAAACACCAAGATGGAAAAAAAATTATCCACTCAGTTTCACACACCAATGAGTTCCACAGTGGCTACGTCCCTGTTTTATATACAGGCTATACTAAAACTGAAATTGAACGCTTACTGTAAAAGAAAGATATAAATAATCCTTCAGTCTTGCCTTTTGCTTCTGCTTGAAAAAAAATAACAGCTAAATAAGGCTTAAAGACAACTGCACAATTAAAAGAGATTAAGTTAAAGTCTTAGTAAATCCTGAATGGCTGCAGGATAGAAGCAGAGGTTCCTGCTGAGGTATGTTTTGAGTGAATTAACATACATTAAAATGAAAACTGAAAAAATGATTGGCTAACTTGCATTGGGCAATCCTAGCACGTAACTGGATTTGAACCACTCAGAATAATGATGTTTTGCAGTTGTATTCAAATTACTGCTGTATTTTGCCCTGTTGCCATTATAGCTAATATATTTTTCTGCATGTTTATTGTCAAAGACATATTTATAATCAGGTCTCTTGATGTGTTTGCTGGAAGAAAATAATAAGTAGTACATTTTGAGTGTAGTGAGCAACACAACACAACCACAGCCAGGGCGATCGTGGCTCAAAGGCAGTTCGTCTTGTAACCGGAAGGTTGCCGGTTCGAGCCCCGGCTCGGACAGTCTTGGTCGTTGTGTCCTTGGGCAAGACACTTCACCTGCTGCCTACTGGTGATGGCCAGATGGGCCGATGGTGCGATATGGCAGCCTCGCTTCTGTCAGTCTATCCCAGGGCAGCTGTGGCTACAACTGTAGCTTGCCTCCACCAGTGTGTGAATGTGAGAGTGAATGAATAGTGGAACTCTAAAGCGCTTTGAGGGCCCCGAAAAACGCAATATAAATGCAATCCATTATTATTATTATTATACATGAAGGATCCCCAGTTTAAGACTGGAAGGAAACACAACCCAGAAGATAGTGTACTCCCAGTGCTTGTTCCCAGCCCAGATAAATGGGATGCTTGTATCGGGAAGGGCATCCGGTATAAAATGTGTGCCAAATGGAAAAGGAAAATATTTAAATTAAGTAAATGTCTCTATTTAAAAAAAAAACAAAAAAAACTCATGATGTGATATTATAGTATATAGTATATCAGAAATCTGTTCACTGTTTTTATTACAAATTATATCAGTAAGGAAGCTGACTAAATATTAACTGATAATTTATGGCAAGGGGGTGGGATTAAATAAGTGTTTACTTCTTCCCACTCCCTTTCAACATGTAAATTAATAATTTTTTTTGTATGTAATTTGTACAGTATTTTTTTCTTTCTTATTTTCTTTTCTAAATGTACTTGTATATTGTTCACATGTTGAAATAAATTACCAATCAATCAATCAATCAATCAAATCAAATATGTGGATCCATCTGCAGTAGTGAACCTCTGGGAAATAAGGGAGCAGCTGAAAGTACCTCTCAAGTCATGTAAACTTAGTCTCTTTTTTTTTTTCATTTAAGGCATGAATCATTTCCGCTAATTGTAATTTTGCGATCCCTTGTGAGCTGCTGTTCATTATTAGTTATTATTAGTTTACTTTAGTTATGAAATCTTGGCAGCAACATTTTAACTCCGGAGCTGAATAAAGTATTAAGACGCAAAAATGCAAAAAATGTAAAAATACTCTATTACTGACAAAGCAACAAAACTTTTGGTATTCCAAATCCCACTAAAGTTGCAGAGAAAACTCCTATCGTTCTAGAGTACGGCACTAAATTCAGTAATTACATTACAATTACAATAATCCTGTAAGTTACAAAGACTCAGTTATTCAGTTATTTGTGCAGCACAGACAGAAAGAGAAAAAAATCAAACAAATATATTTCCTTTCTCTGTGTCTTTCCGCTACAATCAACTGATTTCACTTTGTTTCTCTAATGGAAGAAAATGTTGAGTGATCTCCAGCTTTTGAGGAGTGGAGATGTGGATATTAGTTTTATTTTTACTGCACGAAAGGATAAAAGTGCGATGGCAACACACAGACGCACCTGCATAACATGGCTAACACACCTTCAGCTCTCACTGAGCATCTCCACAGACAGCATGCTAACAAAAAGCTAGCCAAGAACCCAGAATGATGTTCAAGCTGAGTGAATGGTGACCCCAACACAGTAATGTAAGAGTAATGTAACAGTTAGAGTAATAATTTAGCTTCTCTGGTATGTAATTAATGTAGAGCATAAACTTTGAAAAAAGTAACGAGTAATATAAAATGCTTTTTTTTCCCTTTTTTTGAGTAGAGACCCCAGCACTGACAATTTCAGTACATTTATTGATCTATCAAAATGAAATTTGCACAATTTAGTAGTTTTGACTGCTTGCAGCCATCATGAGGGGTACTCTCCCTCCAACGGGTCACTGCATATATTTGTTTTACCTCTTATTCTTCTTATTTTACCTCTAAAATATGTCTGGCCCTCAAACGGTTACTTAAATGAATCCCAGTGAAGCAGTTTAGAGAGAAAACGTTTCACTTATAATGGGCTCCTCCAGCCACACAATGGCTTTTATAAGGAATCGCACCATCCACTTCAGTCTAACATAATAATAGTGTAATAATAATGTTGTGCTTTTATGGTCTTATTACCACTCAAAGCTTTTCTTCGCTCACAAGCCATATTCATGCACACATTTATACTGGGCTTTATTCTATGCACTTTATATTGAATTACAGCTGCCCTAGTAAAATATTACTCTGAAAATACAAAAGTGAGCTAAGTGCAATGGCGAGGGTAAACAATGCAGTGTTCCCCTGTGAAATGTGGAAGTTGTATAAAGTAGAATAAAACTGAATAACTCAAGTAAAGCATTTCACAGCTGTGCTGAAGTGCAGTACTTCAGTAAATTAACTTCTAGGTTTTATAAACACAGGTCTAAATCAGACAAAGAGAGGCTGCAGAGTTGCTGTAAGGTTCTTACAGCAATGTCATGGTGGATGCAGCCACCTGCACATGCACAATTGTTTTTAGTTTCATGCCCAGAGGTGGTATGACAAGTGGCGTGGTGTAATTTATGCCCTCGAAAAGGAAGAGAAGATTAAAAGAACTGCTGCAAGCCATTAATCTCCCAAAGTTACAGTTTATCTCAGGTAGAACTGTATAGTGTGTGAGAGGTGTAGGTTGGCACTCGGCACAAGGACATGCTGCGGCTGCCAATGAAGCTCCCATTGTCGTCTTTCACAGAAACAGAGGACCTACAAGGAAGGAAGACATTTTTTTTTAGCCCAGTTCTTATAACTGTACACTTACACATCTACCTGTTTGTTATTGATTATATATTCCAGCAGGTAAGCAGAGGAGTAGTAATACTTGCAGTCTTTAGTGTAAAGGTGGTCTGATGCTTGGGTGAGGGATCCACCCCCGTTATATTCCCGTATCCTGCGAGTTCGTGTCCTGAAGAATTATTTAATAGAAACATGATTTATTCAAAAAATGGTTAAAAAATAAATGTTAGCCAACATTTCTCACACAGCAAGCTGCAGTGATGAAATCACATCAAGGAAGTAGAACAGCTCTCTTAACTTTCTCATTCTCATCAGAGAGGAGGGTGACTGGCTGGGTGGGTGCATGCATCTCTTATATTAAGTCAGGACTTGAGTTGTTGCGTGTGTGTGTGTGTGTGTGTGTGTGTGTGTGTGTGTGTCAGGTTGAATTTTTCTTCCTGGAGTGATCTTGCACAGTCCAAAACACTCACATACCCTTTTAGATCCTTAAATCTGCTCCGACTCTCCTCTGTTCAGGTTTGAAAGCTCCATGATCACCATCCCTTAAGACTTGAATCTAGGACACATCACTGATGCAATACTCACCAAGAAGTTACTTCCAAATGCATTTCCTCCTGTGATGGGGAAGCCGGGGCAGCAGGTTGAGGGTTGCTGATGCTAACAGACTCAATGAACTGATCCACAAGGCCAGCAATTTTGTGGGGATAGAGCTGGCCTCTCTTAGGGTGGTGATGGAGAGGCAAATGTAGTCCACGATAAAGACGATGTTGGATAATTCCTTCCACCCACTCCGTGATGTGCTGGCTGGCCACAGGAGCACGTTCAGTGAGGGACTGAGATTACCAAAAAGCGCCACTGAACGATACAGGAAATCATTCTTGCCTGTGGCCATCTCCCCATACAACTCATCCACCTAACAAACTGTATACTGCAATAGCTACACCCTTTCTGCACATGCTCTTCTTTCTTAAACAGATATTTATTAGTAAGTGACCTCTATAAATGTATGTATTGTATATATTGTGCTATTTCTTACTCCTTGTATTGTCTGTTTTTGTTACTGTTTGTACTGGAGCACTGTAACCAACATGATTTCCTCTAGGGATCAATAAAGTATTCTGATTCTGAATGTTAGAACAGGAGGTGTCACCGAGGTGTCCAGCATGGCCCGACAACCCATATGGTCCTGGATGTGGTTCACGATTAGTAAACTTTCACTGTATGTGGTGTACATACAGTTGTGGTCAGAGGTTTACATACACTCGCCAGCATGAATATCACAGTAATTCTAGGCTTTTGATGATTTCTTTTAACTGTTTATTGTACATTGAGTGAATTAACTTGGTGAACCAGTGGGCAGCATGAAGCCTGTATCTGTGAGAGAGGAGGAACGAGGTTATTTCAGGCCCAGGTCAAAATGCGAATATTGTCAGAGAATGAAAGAAAGAAGATGCCTTATTTAGAGAGGTCCGGGTTCAAGCCGAGCTGAGTCTCTGGTCTGTGGGTGGAAGTCCTGTAAAACAACATGGTGGCAGAGAGTGGGCAGGCAGGTGACGAAGGCTGGTGATGGCATCAAGCTCCTTGGTGAAATGGGTAAATCAGAGGAATTGGTGAGCCTGTTTTAAGGAATGTTGGGAACTTGTAACATGGGTTTTCATGAGAAGCCATATTCACTTCAGGAGGCAAAACGATCAGGTGAAGTTCAGCAGCCTCTGCAAGCACTAAGTACTTTGGATAATTAGCAAATGCAGCACAGGTGTGAAGGCCACCAGCAGTGACCACAGAGACAGCTCGGGTCCACATCTCCACCTGCACAGGAAACTAAAACTAGACAAATACAAGTGAGACAGAAAAAAACAAAAATCCCTTCACATCTTTTTTTCAGGGTGGTACATGTTTCCACAAGTTTGAATTAATTGGGGATTTTCTCTAATCCATATAGGGTCATAAATATACAGAAACTTACGTAATTTTTAATAAGTGGTGTTTAAGGTTTTCCTTCTCATAAGTGATCATGATTGGCTACAACTGGTAGTTTATATTTGCCAAAATAATCAATGAATTGTAGGTGAATTTTACATTGCTGAGGATTGAGCGGGTGTGGACCAAGAAAGAAGCCCCTGCTCCAAAATAGATACTATTGAAATTTGCAACTGCCCACATGGACAAGCCAAATGCCTTCTGGAGAAAGATTTTATGGTCAGATGCAACAAAGGTGGCGCTATTTGGTCGCAATAACAAGAGGCTTGTTTGAAACACCGTATCAGTTGTCAAACATGGTGGTAGCAGCATCATGCTCTGGGACTGTTTGTGGATGGAATATTGAAGAAGGAGAACTACCTCGAAACTCTTCAACTTCTCCTCAAATTAACAGCTAGATGGTAGAAACTTGGCTGTCCAACAGGACGATGATCCCAAACACACATCAAAACTGGTTTTGGAATGGCTAAAGCAGGCTAACATAAAGCTTCAGGGATGGCCTTCCCAAAGTTACAACCTCAGTCCTATTGAAAAATCGCTATTTAAATGAACTCTACCAATTGTGACAAGAAGAGTGGTGAAATATTGAGCCAGAAGCTTGTTGATGGCTACCAAAAGCATCTAATTGAGGTGCAACATGCTAAGGAAAATTTTACTAAACATTACTGGAGGTATATGTATATTTTATGTATATTTTATCTACTATTTATCTACTACTATATTTCATCTACTTGCAGATTGGCTAAGGCCATCTTTGCCACAAGTGCACAGGGATATCGGGACGAGGGGGATTAATAAGCCATCTCACCACTCTGCCTTCTATGAAGTTTTGTGAAAAAGCTTCAGCAAACAGAGACGATATGAAAAGAGCAAATTCATGCACTGAATATCCAGCGCAATCTGGAAAACCTCTGTAAGTGCACAAAGGTGATTCACACTTAAAAATAGATGCTTAATCCACAGCTGTCAATCAAATAGACATTGTTGCCTGGATCTTACACCTGCTATCTCCTTGCTTATTTATGATAACAATGTATAAAGCTGTGTATAGCTGGTAGCTGACTGTTTTGTGGTCTCAACACTACTTCGGGATTCAACAAAAACGAGGTCAAAGCCAGGGATTGCATTAGTTTGTGCAAACAGTTCACTTTCTCCAGCTGAGGTTCTGTGGTCGTTTCCTAAAGGCTAATGATGAAACCCAGCACACTGGCCTTTAAAGTTACATGTTTAAATAATGTCCATAAGGCTGTATTCCTTTGCACAGGCCCTGTGCTCCCTCGTATGGAACTAAAATAAAGATGTTTGGTTTCTGATCGGCTGGGATCTCAAACACAATGGAAAAAAGAGAACCTGTATCTGTGTTATCTGAATTAGCTTTAATTAGAGGAGAATGTCACAGAAGATCTTTTGTAGACGCTTTAAATTCTCATGAATTAGTGAGTTGTCATTATTAGCGCCCACATCAGTTAGGTTGACAGTCATAAGACAGAAGTAAGAGACTTTTATCAGCTTTGTGGATGTTTCATCTTTAAAATCATCTTTAAAACTTAAATTGAAAAAAGAAATAATAAATAAATAAAGGACATTTAGAAATCAGATCTTGTAAGGCGAGCCATCTGGGAAGAGAACGCTGTGATCATAGTCGAGATGATTGATGGGTGTCTTTTGTCAGTCTCTGGTTCAATGCTGTATATTTAGTGTGGAAACCACGTCGCACAGACAGGAAGGACATATTATTGTCAGGACGTGTGCTTAAACATGCAAAAAGAGTCTTTCTTTGCTTTCTTCGACGTCCTCTCGCCAGTGCACTCCCTTATTTATATTCCCCAGATCTTTTCTAAATACATTTTATTCGCTCATGACTCACCTGAACTTGGCTTCAAAATTCAAAGCCGTATCTCATCGTCATTTCCATTTTAGGAGGTGGGCTTAATCAATTATCACTGATGGTAAACTGAGAGGGGGGATGATAGCATTTACTCATCTCATACAGTTATCTGCAGACATTGTAGTTGCTGAATACATCACAAAATGGCTGTTGAAATGAGGGATTAGGGTGATAAAGAGCGGTGAATGCAGCTGAGCCGTGCAGATCACAAACACAGCCTCAGAGCGCGACACGTGAGATTCCGCTGCTGCCAGCAGACATTCACGTAGGTCACCGAAAAGGAAAATCAATACTGCAAAAAATCTGAGAGATTAATTCTGGCGGTCGTCAAATGAGCCCTGGCAGTACCTTGTATTTTGCTCATTTCCATGAGACTGGAAACCTGCAAGGTCACAACATGAGGAAAATTCCCAGATAGATGCTAATAGCGAAGAAGACAATAAGAACATTCCTGTTTTTAGTCATGAAGTCGTGAAGGGTAGGACAGATGGAACAACTGCTGGAAAAAGTGTGGACTTTATACCAGTTTTTAAATTGTGTTGATAGGCCACGTAAAACCAGAGTTATGATAAAATTATATGCAATGTTTGGTTTTCTTCCTGAATACTATCATTGTTTATATTTACTGCGGGAAGAAAAGGGGTAAAAACTGTGTTTTATGAGGAAAACGCTCAAAAGCACTTTCTGCCTGTGAGCAAAAACAACACCAAAAATGAATGTTACAGGTGTTACAGCAGTGATACATCTCCTGTTGTCAGGCCTGCAGGTATCAGGCTGTTGTTCTCCTTTATCTCATAGTGGACAGACATTATTTTTTGGAGTGGCAGAAATGATTTGTGTGGCATCAAATTTGATGCAGAACAGCTCATTGTTCTGTAAATAGTTTGAAATGTTTATTTAAAAAAAAAAAAAAAAAACCTTGGCTGCATTTTTAGGTCAACAGCTGCAAGAAACTTGTTTGCAAAACTCTTACTTTTTTGAAGAACTAACTATATAATTAATTGCCCAACATTGGTCATTATATGCTGTATTTTGCAGACAGAGAGTTACAGGACTATCTCCCAGACCGCAGACTCATAATACAAGTCAGAGCTTTATAAAAAAAAAAGAAAAGAAAAAGAAAAAGAAAAAGAAAGCTTTGTTTTCAAAATTGGAGTTCAAGTTATTTTTACTTCCAGTGTTAACATACTACACAGGTCATGAACAAGATTTTTTTAAATTTTCATTATAAGTGGGATAAAGCAGTTAATTAAAAGTAGTCTAACATAAATGTAAATGCTGTAATTTGATTATCTTAATAAACCATGTAACTTGGATGGATTCGATGCTGGCGTGACCACAGTGCACACGTCTGATGTCGCTCACAGTGGTCCAAGGGACCGCTCAGGGAGTTTGTGTGTTCGCTCAGACACATGAAAAATTAGAGGCAACATTGCCAGTAACTTCACATGCTTGTTCAAATTCCCCACAGATTTATTTTATTTTGCTAGCTTCATAGGAACATGGCACCATGTATACTGTGCAAAGATCCTGAGCCGTCCCGCATTTCTTAGTATTTTGTTCGAAGGAGCCAGACTAGTTTTTTAAAGTGTTCTTGAACAATAGTTTTCCAGGCTTTCTGAAGGTCCTTCAAGGTTTTTCTCTGGATTTTTGCTTCTTTTTCACTCATTTTAAATTCAGTCCCTGTACCTGATTATTTTCATGTGGTTGTTAAGCAATTTAAAACTAACCTACTGAGTATTAATTGCTGTGGAATTATTTTAAACATGTTAAAAAATAATACAAGAACAAGAAAAAAATGGCAAACAAATTAAACAAAGGATACAAAAAATGTTATCATAATAATCTTAATAAACAACCTGTGCAAAAAGGATAGAAAGTGGATGATTGGTTAAACCAACTATTAATATATAATCCTGTTCTTCCTGTTTGTGCTGTATGCTTTATTAAATCATACCTTAAAAATTGTTACATGTATTTGGTTTTATAACCTCAGTACACATCAAGGGATACACATATTTACAGATATACACACACATACACTGAAAGCCCTGCTTCCTCCTGCAAAAATGTTGCACTGCATTTTAAACGGAGTCATGCTGGGACATTGCTTCAGTTCTGTGCTCATTCTGTTCCACTACTTCACTCCACATACACACATGCAACATCTTTTTAGTGTTGCACAGATACAGGGATGTTTTAAATGTAACTTAAAAAACATAATATTTTCAGGAAGTAGATTGAACTAATTATGTATAAAGCAATAAACATAAAAAATCACCAGATTAGCGAATTTGAGTATTTCTGATTAATAATTGTTGTTCTCTTCATCCAGTATTATGGAATATCCTCATGAACCTATTATTAATTCAAGTATAAAAAAGGCACCAAACTAAGGGATGAACCTGTTGTGTTTACACATAACAGACAACTTAGTAAACAACTAATTTTAAACTGTGTCTTTAGGCACTTTGTTACGAGCAGGTGGTTACAAAAACACATAATTTGTTCCCATTCCTTTATCCGAAGCTCCAAAAAATACCAAAGACAACACAGTTTGACAGACATAAAATAGTGTTTTTGCTCTTACAACTTGATTCCCAAAGACCTGTTGGCACATCTCTGCATGGTGTGCAGTGTATCTTTAAAAAACCGAGAAAACTAGAGGACAAAATAAGAAGTGGCAGGCCTGACAAACTAACTACAGCAGATGAGCAACATCTGAAAGTCATGTTCTTAAAAAATAGGAAAAAATCCAGCAAACACCTGACACGGGACCTGAAAGATGCATCTGGCTTCTAAATTGATCCATCTACTGTTTGTTGAAGAAATGGTCTCAGTGGAAGAGTGGCTGGCGAAGAGGGGAGAAAAGTACAGAAAATTACAGAAGAACTGGACTGAAAATCAGTGACAGCAGGTCTTATGGAGTGATAAGTGCAATTTAGAAAATTTTAGTTCAAATCATCATCAATATGTACAGACGAGCTCAGGAGAGAGGATCAACAGTGAGTTCAAAGAAGACCTCAGAATGTCCTTCGAGAAGCCTGGAGAACTTAGATTATATGTTTTTTTTTAAGTTTTTAAAATCTACTTCAGGTAATTAAAATATGTCAACCCCTGGTTTTAGTTTTTACACAAGTTTAGATATATCAGAGAACTGGAAGTGCTGGCGGATGAACAGCTGAACGAAAGCACAGTCTGTAGGTTCAGTTAAATGGCTACTGACTGTAGCTTTATATTTCTATTGGACAAGCACTTGTGATGATTACTACTACTACAACACACAAATGATCCTTTCATTACAACACTATGCTCTGAAACATTAATATTACTTTGCCATGTACTACCCACCAAAACACTCACTTATGGCAATGATACCACTCCAGAGCAGCAGCCTACCTTAGCAGGATGCTATACTGTAAAAACAGGAACTCAGAAGCCTAGTCTTCAAACTCCCCAGACCTAATCCATAGAGACTTGTATCCCAGAGGACCCAAGTTCCATGACCACAGGACACCCTCAACGGTCCTGTGTCCATACCGTGATGGATCACAGCTGTTCTGGAGGCGCGAGGTGGACCCAAACAATATTAGGCAGGTGGTCGCAAAGAAGCTGATGGGTTTATGCCTTATGAAGAAGAAAGAAGAAGCATTCATGAGGGTAAGCCATGTGGAGAAGTTGAATAGATAATGACTCCCTTTTGTGGTTTATCGAGTCATTATCTTGAAGGGGGGAAAAAGGCAGGATTTATCCAAAGAAAAGGTCATAGCGGAGTTCATCATTAGGATTCCCTGAGGGGTCTGTGTAACAGTAATCCACCAAGATGTTCCACCTGCAAAGAGACAAAACTGTGAGATGGGATGGAGGATAGAGATCCAACTGCACATGAGAACACTGCAGACTGGCGCCTTCATGTAGAATAATAACATAAGGGCATAATGAATGTAGGCAAAACAAAGAAAAAAGAAGTAAATATGTAAAAGTGATAGTGGAAAAGATTCTGTTGAGACCTGCAGTATATCAAAAATATTATCTTTACTTCACCACATATAAGCAACATTTATAAAAACATAAGATATTAAGGAGGAAACAGTGATTTGATTACACCAGTTTTAGCTCATTTACGGGTGAGTACTCAAGGGTAGGACCACACCCATTTATGAGCTTGACCTTGACCGCTGTATCTGACATGTTTGTGATGGACAAATAAGGTAGACCCTGATATTTCTGGGGTGGGGGGGGGGCAATTCAAAGAAATCTAATATAAATAGATCAGCTATATTCTGTATTAAGTTCATATTATTTTATGTCTGCACACTGGTGCTGATAAATCAGTGATAGACCATAATAAGCCCATCAGTATGTCCACTGAATTCTATTATATAGAATAATATAATACACAGGTGAATACTCATTACCACATTTATGGCTGTTCTGACTGTATCCAAGGCCACATTTTTTGCCACACACACACAATCCCGACACAGACACGCACACATTTTTTATACTTTTTTTTCCTATGTTTGTATTGTTCAAACCCATGGATACACAGATGTTCAGACCAAGGTCAGCCTTGGCTCTAGTCAACTAGTTATCTAATTAGTAACAAATTTACTCCTCATTAAAGTGTCAGAATGTCCATATACACAGACGTACATGCTTTATCCCTCAGATGTAATACGTTGTTTCATTTTCACGGACTTCATCAATGTTTAAGGAAATGTTTTAAACTAAAATAAAGTTAAATCCTCAGAGCTTTGAGAGAGGTGAGTGAGTGAACATGGATTTCTTATCACAGAAATAGTTCAACAGAAGTAGAGACATAGATGAGGAGGTAAATACCACTTTTGTATATCTTTGGTGACGATTTTGTGAAATGACAGTCAAGAAGAAAAAAAATGCAGCTTGCCCGTCGAAAGGTAATTTGTATCTATCTGGTTGTGGTTTAAAATTTCTGTTAGTGTGCATTTGAAAAAACAAATCTCTTAAACATCAGAGTGAATTCTTAGCTTCAGAAGTGCTCTTTAAGTGATCTATTTACTTTCAAACAAAGCAAAGCTACATATATTCAGTTTCAGGCAACATCAGACATCAACAGCTAATCATTGGAGATGCATAACACAGACACAAACACACACAGAACACACACACATGCATACACATATATAAACCACAGTTTTGATACATGTGGAATTTCCAGCAGACAGCAACAGCAGTTAGAGGGAGCATGAGAAAATAAAGAAGTGTCAGGGACTGAGTGGTCCCAGTGGTGATAGGAGCATTAGGAGCTGTAACCCAGAAACTTGAACAGTGTCTCCAGCAGATCCCAGGGGCAACATCATCGGTCTCTGTCCAGAAGAGCATAATCCTAGGAACAGGTTAGAGCGCACCGAAACCTCAAACACTCAGGCCAAATAAAGTAGACACTTTTTTTTTAATCTTAAAATGATTATGTTACTTGTCTTTTTTTTTAGGTTTTACTGTTTTTATTTTAAAATCAGAATTTATATCCACCACAAACGTATATTTAAAACTTGAATGCAAACAGAAACTGGAAGCTGAATTCAAAAACAGATCAAGAAATCCACCTGCTTGAATTCACTCACTATTCCCTTTTGATATTGTACAGGGTTTGAATACTATAACATTTCACAGGAAAACAAAGACCAGACAAAACAATGGCGTCTCTAATCTGTGATTTGATACATATACTGGTTACAAAAATGGAAAGAAAGAGAAAAAAACACTTGTTAAAAATATGGAGTCATTAAATGCAACATTTTCTAAACACGATTATTATGCAAACCCACAAAAGATGAAACATTCTGAGGTATTGAACGCAATAAATATACAACACCTTAAATGATACACATGTTGCACAACATGCAGATGTTTATTTAAAGCTTGGATTCCAAACACCTGAGGCTGCTGTTGTCGCTGGGGGGCGGGGCTTCAGCAGGAAGCGGAGCAACAGCAGGAAGAAGCACACACTGACCACACTCAGGATGACCACACCTGAGATCAGAGCACTGGTCACTGGGTTCATGGAATGAGAAAGATCTCCAGAGGCTGGAAGATGGAAAGGGAAAGAAACTGAAAACAAGCTCTCGGATGAGGTTTTTACCACGAGCTGAGCCCGAGTCTTTCCCTTGCAGGAACAGAAGAGGGTTTGCTGTAAACAGTCATTTCAAAGGGAATCTGCTGTCATGATAGTTTACAACACTTTTATGTTTCACAACATTGCGTAATGGCACTTACCGAGCTGGGAGTTGTTGACAGGAGTTTCATCTGTAAAGCAATTTTTAAAGCACTTATTGGATTCATTTTTACTTCAGCGGTCTTAATTGAAATCAGCTTTAAATTAGCAGTTTGACATTTCAGGCTGTTGCTTCTTATTTTGACTGGATTGCTGCACTCTCAGCAGGAAAGCAAAGCAGCATGTCTCTCAAAACTATTCAAGTAAAAGTGGGTTTATAGTTCATACCACTCCTGGTGATGATTGGACCGGCAGAGAGGATGGCGTTCCCTGATGCTGCTGCCATGGAATCAGGGGTCTCCTCTTCATCCCTTTTGCGCCGCCGCCCACAGATCTGCCAATCACATCGTCAGATTTCAGTCCTCAGTGAGGTGAGGAAACAGGTGGTGAGTCACAAACGGAGATTTTCACTCTTACAGGCATTAACATGATGCAGTCATCGGCCCGGCAAAGCTTGGTGACGCAGTGCAAAAACACAGTTGACATCTTCTGGTGCCTGTGTTTAACAAAACGGAAAACCTCAAAGGAAAAACGGCCCATCTGGCTCTTCCCGTTCTCCAAAACTGTCGTCTGGGGATCTTTATAGCAACTGTATGGAAGCAGACCCGGCAGAAATGCTAGATTTAATGTCTGTGAGTACCCTTAAGAACTCTTTAGGAAGAGAAAACGTGGCATTCAATGAGGATAAGCCATGTGGAGAACCTGAATAGGTAATGACTCCCTTTTGTGGTATCGAGTCATTATCTTGAAGCAGAAAAAAAACGCAAGATTTACCCAAAGAAAAGGTCATAGCGGAGTTCATCATTAGGATTCCCTGAGGGGGTTGTGTAACAGTAATCCATCAAAATGTTCCACCTGCAAAGAGACAAAACTGTGAGATGGGATGAGGATAGAGATCTAACTGCACATGAGAAAACTGCAGCCTGGCGCCTTCATGAAGAATAATAACATAATAGCATAATGAATGTAGGCAAAACAAAGAAAAGAGGAGTAAATCAGTAAAAATGATAGTGGGAAAGATGCTGTGGAGAACTATATTTAAAATATCCTTTCTGCTGCAGTAATAGGTTTGTTATGGTAAAGAGTCTTGCACATCTATGACGTGAAAATTGTGGAAATTCAATAGTGAATAGCTGGGTTTTGTGCGGTACCGTTTGTCTAAGTTTGTGGCTTTCACAGCAGCAAATACTCTGGTTTTCAGAGCCAGTCCAGCCATGGGGATAGAGAGAGGCTGATTGTATGCTGAATCCTGGAGAAAAAAGAAAAAAAAAGTTGATTATTCACTCAAAACATGGCATAAAGCAAATGAAGACAATGAATCAGTCTTTACATAGCTGGTGTTATTCTATAGTTTTGCTATTTTTCTGCTGTCCAGAGCAATTTTTGCACATGTCTGTAGCCAAACAAGCATATGTGACATTAATTGTTAAAGAAGGAGCACAATTATATGCAACACAGTGATTATGTTGTTTAAAGTAAGTACAGAGTATTCTAAGTAGTGTGATTTTTAACAGGATTACATAGCAAACCTTTTGTGGAATATTGTTGTTGGTGGAAAAATACATGGGCTATTACAGAAAACCAACTTTTGTTGTTTTCATGGAGTTAGTTGGAAACAGTGAAAATACTCAGCACTGATAATTAAAATACATTAAAAGATGTTATATGAACATCGAACTGAGGCACTAAAAACAAACCAAACATGCTCATCCAGTCATGTGCCAGTTCTAATGTCTATTTTGTTTCATATAAATTCCTCTGCACCTCTCAAGCTAGAAATGGAAATATATTTTTATTCCAGCGCTGCTTTGTACTCACGTTGTACAGGATCATACTGAGCGTGCTCACAAAAGTACCGTTGCTGTCTTTGACAGACACAGCTGCAGAGGATCTGTGGAGAGATGGAGCCTTTGTGAGCCTTGGCTTAATAAATAACATTTCGGGAGCAGAGGTTTCGAGTTAGTACAGTTATAAATCAGCTGCGCTTTTATTTATATACTTGTCTGATTTACGAAGGTCAGAGAATAATATATGTGAATAATAGATGTGAATAATAAAATTAATGGTTTGAAAAAATACTGCGAGGCACAAAGTCACTGAAGCTTTTAAACTGGGAATTTAATTGTTAGCACAGTTTTTGAAAGCTATAAGTGAATCTAATTAAATGAATATATCTTAAAGCCAGCCTTTCAGAATTAACTCTGCAAAGCAACTCCTGCAAAGGTGCAGCTCTCTTTTGGACACTGATGGATGCTTTGGCAGAAACTCACGATGCCAGCTGTGAGTTATTGACCAGGTACTCCAGCGGGTAGCTGCAACTGAATTTATACAACAAACCAGGCAGATAGCTGATTATAGTTGGTGGGTCAGGGGTGTCGATGTAGCCTGATATATTCCCAATTTGTACAAGAGACATGTTCCCATAGGCAGTGGGCCCGTAGGCTGTGCTGACCTGCAGAGAGAAACATCGGCCAGTCACTTTGCTCCAAAGTCAATACACAACATGATGAAGTTGATTATTGATTAAAATAAAGCCATGCGCAGTGCTCGAGTATTCTTTACCACCAGACTGTTGCCGCAGGCCTCCAAAGTGCTGAGGCTGATGCTGAACAGAAGTGCTGTGGGGAAAGTGTTGTTGTTGATGAAGCCGCGACACTGGGCTTCGCTGTGATGGCCGTTGAGGGCCAAATCGGCGTCGGTGTAGCCGGAGAAGAGAACAGGACAGAAGTTGATCTTCAAAGTGATGGTCTGAACCCCGCAGTACACGCTGATGTCCCTTTCACCTGGAGGAAGGCGGGAGACGGAGGTTCAGAGAGAAAAGTTGGCAATGTAACTGTAATAATTGAAATCCAGATAAAAATCAAGACTTGCGGCATCATGCTGGTTCATGCAAGGCAGAAGTTACACATTTTTTTAATTAAGACTTTTATTCACTTTTGTACAGGAATTTTCACACAAGTATGAAATTACTAACCGAGCTCTGTGGAGGCAAAATCAATCAGTAAATCAATCTAGTGTAATTTTGTAGATCATAGCAGGAGATTGCCTCAAAATGTCTGTATCCAGGAAATGTTTGTCATAATAGGGCCATAAACATTGTAATTAACATATTCGATGCATTAAATTATTTATGTGGTTTACATGTTTTTTTAACTATAAAAGAAGCTTACAGCTTAGATAGATAGAAAGGTATTTTGATGATCTATCTAAGTATAAAGATATAACTTTATTGTCCTCAATATTAACTCTCAATAAGGAAATAAAATTTATTAGAAACGCCATCAGTAAAAAAGCATCAACCTACCAGAACTATTTGTGCTCATTTTAATGTGGCTGCTAATTTAGCTGCTCAAAGATCTACCGTGTTCCACACCTGTTAGCAGACGTGTGTGGACGGCAAAGAGAGAACCTGCTGGGGAGGATTCTCACCTGGAAACCTGCTGTGGTAGTTGGTATCGCAGTTGTATCCATTAAACTGTGTGGAGACTGACGCGGCGTTACTCAGGAGCAGGAAGATAAAACCCATTCGTGTCATTTCCGCGCCTAAGAGAGGTTTGTCCGCTGTCATCTTCAGAAGGTCACCACTGCATTAGCCACATTCCTCAGGTACGTGTTAAAAAACAGCACTTATCTCAAAATTAGATGTTCAAAAACAATGCCTCTTGTTTCCTGACTGCTCCAAGGTTTGACCTCTATCAAAGTAGTTCAGCCTTCTTTCCCCACGTCCCCTAATCCTTCTTGTCCTGCTCCCCCTGCACCCTTTTACCTCAGTTGCTCATGTTGGCCTAATGCCTCCATTACCCAACCCCTTTTAAACTGAGGTCACCCCTCTTTGCGGCTCATTTCATCCCACCCCCACAACCCCACAACCCCCCCTCCGTCCACCCCCACATCTATTATTTTTCCACACCTGTTTACCTGTCTCCTGCCTTTTCCAAAGTAATTGGCTGGAACCCCTCTTCACCTGGTTAGCGATGAGAGAAAAGTTCAACTCTGTGGCATGCAGCTCTGGTGGCACCGAGTACCTAAACTAAACACAGCGTCAGCCTCACATGTATCTCTTGTGTGTGCACAGATGAGAAAGATACCTCGACAAAAACCAGCTGCGGTGCAGAATATGGGAAACTCCATCAGATCTGAATGGACTGGACAAATCTATTCACCATGCCAAGAAACCTGAGCGTACTCAGAGGGTTTCCACTCATCTCTCCACAGTCTGATCTCTGTCTGTCAGATCACACAAACGGCGAGCCTCAGCAGGGGGGGGGGCCCAGCTCAGGAATTAAGCTGTCATCGGCTCCTGCTGCGGCCCACATTCACATCAACATAAAAGTCAACTCACGGTCTGATGCAGGGCTGTGTGTGGGTAATTGTGATGCACAAGACATCACTTAGAGTAAAGGCATTCAGTGGTGTACACAGCTACGGCACAGTGCTTTCAGCATTGCAGAAGAAAAAAGTGGACTCTAGCGTGTGCTTTTATGCCGTGTTTCTCTGCCTCGAGATAACCCGCTCACCTTGGTTTTTACTGCAGTCCATCTAACAAAACATTATTATGTTGCACTTGTAGCATAACACACAAAAAACTTCTTCTTCTGAAGTTCCTTGACCTTTTAAAATGATCTACTCATATTTAAAGAGGTGTAAGAGAGTGTTGCTGGAGTCTTCTGTGTTGCTGCTGAGCTCAGTCCAAGCCTGTGGAAAGCATGAATTTATACAAATGAGTCACAAATATGGAAAAACAACTTAAAATATGAGCAAGTATAATTTTTCACGACAGCTGTAACTACAGCATTTTTTAGGAAATATTTTGATTATTGGATTTGGTGTTTAGTGGGTATTGGCAGCAGATCTGCCCATTTTCACCGTGATCGAGGAACATTTCTCTCTGTGCAAATATGTGGCTCGCGTTGTAATAATGTGTTTGTGGATATAAATGAAGTAACTCAATAAGCTTTACAATATGTGCCATATTTTTCAGCATGCTCGGTTTTGATGCATTCATGGAACTGGCTAATAGGAAAGTTGGTATATTGGATTATTGGCAGACTGTAAAATACCTGTGAACAAAGCACAGAGAAGAAATTGCTTAAAAATCAATCCAATTTGTGACTCATTTGTCAGACAATCAATGTAAGTCTGGTTTGCTGTAGTTTATGAACAAAGTGACAACAATTTTCTATTTTTCATTCTTATTATTTCTTTTCCATCTGCGTCTTTCCTGTAGAGGAAAAAAGCACCAAATATCTCAAAGCAAATAGTTTTATAGCTTTTTAGATGAGCAGAAATAAACTTTTCTGTTCCCTGCTGTTCTCATTCCTTTCTCTGAGTAATGACAAACAAACAAATGTGGAATTAAAGCACTTTCAGTGGTGTCTAAAGGGCCTTAAAACAGTCACATGCTTAAGATTGCTGAAAGTTGCTTATAAAATTCATGCTCGTGCAGTTCCCTGAAACAGAAATGTTCTAAATAGGATATTACTTTACCTGGAGTCTCAGAAACACTTTGAAAAATATTTTGGATACAAATTCTTGGAAGCATATTAGTCACAAGCTTTTCAATGGGTAAAGCAATCATTTCAATACCCTCTTTTCATGCTAACAACTTTACAAGTAAAGCTTTAAATCTCTGAATACGTCATTTTTAATTAGAAAAACATTTTCATGCAGCACAGGTTGCAGCACATGGCTGATCTTAGAAGGTAAAGCAGGTCATCCACCAGTTTACTCGGTCTGCATGTCGAAGTGTTCTTGCCTCCAAGTTGCCCACAGAGTGTGCACGATAGTTAGAAAGTGCTTGAAGGCATAAGGTAAAGTGCAGCATGAATGTGGCCTGTGGTAAAAAAAAAAAAAAAAAAAAGTACTTTGAGTGCTCTGAGTAGAAAAACGCTATAGAAATGTGAAATTATTTACCATTAGTGGCCTGAGTCCTGAGTGGGGATATCTGTGATGTCCTGGCATCACAAATGGAAAGGGAAGTTGTGTTGATGGCCAACCCTGTGGTAACATAGATCATTTCAATGCTACTCCAGGGATGATTTTATTGTTTTGTATAAATAAAGTGTGATGACCTGTGGTCATATCACCTTGTGTTCAATTCCCGGCCAAGCAAACCAATGCATGCAATCACTGCATGTCAGCCCCGCTCTCGCTTCTCAGATCTCCCCTCTCTGCCCACTGTCCACAACTCTGAAAGTCTCTGACTGTTCTCTGGCTCTGGCAGTATTTTTAATTGTAGTTTTTACATTTTTAGTTTTAAGAGCCTTTAAATAAATCCTTGACTACTACAAACTGAGTTTCACAAAAAAAAAAAAAAAAAAAGATTATGTGGAAAAATAAATATTTTTTCCAGGTATTATTTTTAATTTGTACCAATCTAATGATCTGGGTAAAATTATAATAGACTACATTTAATAAGACATATGCATACACAGTCATGGTAAAGTAAATCATGAAAGTAAATCCTCTTTCACTTAAGTAAATACAAACTGAGAGCAACATGACATATTACTCTGTGCAACTAGTTCTTTAATAACAATAAGAATGAGAATGACTTTATTGATCCCAGAGGGAAATTCATATGTCTCATATCTCATAATAAAAACAAAATTAAGATGCATTGTGTGAATAACTAAATACATCCCTATAATCCAATAGCTTGTAGAAGCAGCAATAACTTTCAATGATATATTTTTTTTCTTCTGTTTGACTTTATCAGTCTCTCACATCAATGCAGAGGAATTTTGGCCCACTCTTCTTTACAACATGACTTCAGTTCACTGAGGTTTGCAAAACCTTGATTCTTTTCTTTTTCAGCAATTCTTTGTGTAGATTTGCTGCTGTGCTTGGGATCATTGGCCTTTTGCATGACCCATTTTCAGCCAAGGTTTAGCTGTCACACAGATGGCCTCACATTTGACACTAGAATACTTGGTATACAAAGGTGTTCATTGTCGACTCAATCGCTGCACGATTCCCAGGTTCTGTAGCTTCAAAACACGCCTAAATCACCCCTACACCATCGTCCCTGATCTGCTGTTTGGCTCTCACTAAACGTGGTTCGATACACTATATCCAAACATCTCCACTTGTGTTTCTTGTCTGTCCATTGTTCCAGAAGTCTTGTGGTTTCTTCAGCTATAGCTTTGCAAATCCAAGCTCTACTGCCATGCTTTTTTTTAGAAACCCTTCCAAACGAACCACACTTGTTCAGTCTTTTTTGAATTGCACTGTCATGAACTTTAACATTTAAGATTGCCAACTGTAGAGTCTGACATGTAGCTCTTTCTTGCAGTTTCTTTGAGCATTGTACGGTCTGACCTTGGGGTCAGTTTGCTGGCATGTTCACTGCTGTCAAGATTGGCAACAGTCTTCAGTGTTTTCCGATTGTGAATAATCTTTCTCACTTGTAGAATGATGGACTTTAAATAGTTTGGTAATGACCTTATAACCACTCCTTGATTGATCGCTGCTGTAAGATCACAGCTGATGTCTTTCCTCCTTGGCATTTTGCTAGCCCACACCTGAATGCTCCAGACCAACAAACCAAAACTTCTGCTTTTATAGAGGTGCTCAGATTCACTGGTGAGCAATTAATCAGTTGCATTTAATTACCAGCACCTGGCACCCTTTTAATTCATATGGAAACAGTAAGCGTGTCCTCAGTTTTTTACCCCCTGCTTTGGCATTTTGTTTCAGTTTTTATTAAACAAACAATGACACGTTGTAATATGTCATATTTTGTAGTTCATCGGGTGTTGTAGTTACCTATTTTTACACCTGCTTAGGACCAGAGTGATTTGCTGTACTGTCCTGACACAAATAAAGAGTATACTTTTTTTTACTGACTGTATATCAAAGCATTAGATTTATTCATTCAATCTTTTTTTGCATGAGCTCATTGAAACATTATATGCTTTGATTGTTATTCCCTTCCTGCCCCTAATATTGTTACTTTCGTCTAACACATGTAATGTATGTCACCTGGTTCAGGCACATCCTGCTCTGTGGTTTTATGTGTCAGATCCAGACTCTCAGCCCTACACAGCTTGCTGCACGTGTTTGCTATCCCCCCTGCCTTTCTGATACGGTAGTGCTGAAATACAAAATGAAGTCTGAGCAAAACAAGATCAGATGCCCACGCATCCTGCTTTTTTTTTGTTTTGTTACAAATCTCACCCAGCAGATGACCTATTTAGCCAGTACACTGTGCGCTCAGTACAATTCTTTCTTAAAGATGCAAGAGTAAACTAAATATATCTCACCAGTGTGTGGAAACATGGTTGCTGGTTTTCTTCAAATCTGGCATCAAAATCACTCTTTGTTAAACATCAATGAACTTTCTGATCCTTGCCATAAAACCACGATTTTCTGTGCAGCCCTCATGAGCTTTGCGAATGATTTCTTCAGGTCACCATGTCCAGAAACTTTTAATGGCTCGGGACCACCTGCCAAACTTAGATCTGCCTGATAGAGCCGCGTCTATCTGATCAGCCTGAAACACCCAGACTCAACAAACAGACATCTAAATCACACAATCTGGGCTGAAGCACAAAACCTGTGAGAGTGCGGCTGTAATCTGATGCTCCAGTTTTAACGCAGGCAGGAAAGTGAAGCCTTCATCAAAGGCCCTGCTGCGATTTGATCCTCGGTGAGTAATGTTTGCCAAAGCCAGAAAAAATCTTTATTTTTTGACAACAGCAGATGGACAGGTTCATAATGCATGATTAAAAACGTGACTTATAGTACAGATGAAAAAAAGAAAGAAAGAAACTAGCCAATGATTATTTATAACTCTCTGCTAATACAGATGATTAAGAGCTTGTCTGTGGAAGTCATCTCGCTGACGGCAAGTTTTTATGTGAGGATATGTTTACAGAGGCTTTTGTCCGTTTCCTTTGTTTGGCTGAAAATGGGAAAAGTCCCCAGTGGGGTGGGATAACTCCAGGATGAATTATTGTTTACATATGAATCTCAACCCCATATTTAGAGAACAATACGTGAGGAGCACTGCTTTCCACCATCATGACCTTGTCAAGGATATCACTCAGAGGAAAGTGCATGTCTTTTTTTAGTCTTTTATTTATGTTTCCACTTGTAAATACCCCAAAACATAATTTAATTCAGGAGATATTCCAGATTAAATATCAAGCTTATTTCATAATTAGTCATTAATATAAAGCGCATTGATATACATCACAGTGAAACTGAAGGGAAGACCTAAGTAATCCTTCCTATTATTATACGTATTAATGAAGTTCAGCCACATTAATTAGTCATAAATTTGAATTTTATGTGGTTAAAACAATTCATGATTTACCAGGCATACAAAATCCTTAAACACCAACACCACAGACTTCATGTTTGGTCAGAATCATGGCTCTGTGCTGCTCCCCAGTGGTCTCTGTGGCACACTGCTTATAGATAAATGCTCATTTGAATAAAAATGTGTGAAAGGGACTATCCGGTCTCCTTTTTCGTTATGCCCAGTTTCCAGATATTATCAGATTTTTATGTTGTTATGAGTTTTATTGTGTGACTTGGTCAAAAGATTGCGTTTAGTATTTTGATGGTTTCCGTGGATCACCTGCGCTGCTGGGAATCAGTTGGTAATCAGTGGCATGCATGATTAGGCCCAGAGTAGTGAGTAACTGGGACACATGAGAAGTAGGGGAGAGCAGGAGATGTTTTAAACACAGCACAGTGTGTATATATTAAAGGTACTCATATTTAAAGATTTTGCTATAGTACAAACCAGAAATATCATTAGCTTTATGTTGTTGTTGTTGTTGTTGTTGTGGGAACACAGTCCTGTAGTACTGAACATAGTAATGATAATAATGATAATTTTGCACAGCAACTACAGGTAAAAAGTTGTTAAAAAAGCAAAGATGAGTAAAACAATACAAGTCAAATATTATAAAGAGTTCCTTTGCATGCAACACAAAATGATCATAAAGAAAAGCACTTTTTTTAATAGTATATGTACAGACTCAGAACCCAGGTAATTGGAAACTACACATGTACTTATTTGTTTTTCTAAACACAAAGTTAAGCACATTTAGAGCTCCACTAAGTCACTTTTGAAGAAAATTCAGGGATTTTTTTGCTGTTTTAATATAATAGTAATAATCTGTGCATCCACATTCTTAACTGCTCAAGCTGTGATACTATATTTACAATCAACAAGAAAACATTGGTGCCTCCTAAATCATTTTTGTGAATCTAGTCTTTCACAGCAACACATAATCTATACAGAGGTGTGACGAGATAGGGAATGGGGTGGCACCAGCCCCGGTCACCTTGACCACTTACTCACATTAAATCATTTTCCACATTTTTCACTGTATTTATTTCTAATAAAATAATCCGATTTCTCATGCTGATTTCTTCCTTCCTTCTTTGTCACCCCTGTGCCTCCTAAGAATTGAATTTGAACCTGAATTTGGATTAGAAAATATATTTATCTTCGAATGACATATGTGCTACAGAGCTCTCAGTCTTGGTTCTGACTTTTTTTAAAGGTAAAATAAGTTACCAAAAACATTTAATTTCATGTATTTAGCATTCAGGGTAACTTACAGCTTTCATAGGTGCAACATTGATAGACACCTTTACAGCATCATTGCTAGATATGGAGTTTGATATATGGTCTTCTCAACATTTTAAGCATATTCATTAAATAGTAAATGAAAATAAACACAATCCTTCTGCAAGATAAGACCAGATTTCCATTAATCAAAGTAAGATTTATATTTTTATCCCAAATGTCAGTGAAAGAAGCCAGAGGGAATTGTTGATTCTCGAGGCACAGAGCATCTGGACAGAAGTCTCTCTTCCTATAAACAACATTTTAGGGACATCACTGAAAATGAGCCCTAGACTGCAGTAATGGGAGTAAATAACAGTGATTATTGACATTCAGGATTATTAAATATTCTTCTGGTTATCCAAAAGAAATGGAACTGGACTGGACCAAGATAAAGTGCAGTATGAAGGAGGTACATGAAAATGTTCTATTTCCATGAAGCAAGCAAACTCTAATGATGCAACCCCTTTATTACCTTTATTATATTCATCTATTTGTGGTTTTCTTTTCTCATTTGATCGATTTCTCATCTCCCGTCTACAAATGTAGATTGAGTAGATTCATTCTTGCAGAACATTGCAAGTGAATTTAAATAAATAATGTCAATAAACACATGAAATATCAAGTCTGTAACAAAAAAAAAAACTCATCAGTTTAATGTTGAATCAGGCTGTCTAATGGGGAAAAAAACCCTGCTGTCAAAATGTGGCTCAAAGGATGTGACAGATTTGCTTAGTTTATTAAAACTCCAACACAAAGCAAAGAGGAAATCTGTGGAAATCACAGACACACAAACAGTGTGCATGTGTGTCGTGTTTGGAGTTGTTGCAGGAAATGAGGTTGAACCAGAGTGGATGGATGGAAGAGACAAGAGTGACCACATGACCCAGCTTTAATGGCCTGCAAGGCCCCAGAGAGTGGTCCATGTTAGCATGTTGCCCTCTGATGTGACTGCCTTTAGGCTAGACCTCAGCACATCCAAACCCAAATGCTATAAGCAATTACAAATCTTAAATTTTACTTACGTTTATGTTTTGACTATTGTAATTACTTAATAGCTACATCACTTTAAATCTATTAAAATGGTTTATATTTAACAATGGCTAAGAGGCCAAGAGTAATAAAATATACTGCTGCAGACACCTTGAGGCAGATATTTCATACTTAGATCAAAGAAAAGTTGGGTTAACTCCTTTTTAAATAAAAATCATTGGAAACCATAATTAAACATATCAGAACATTTTTTTCAATATCTGTCACAGGTATATGGAAACAAACAAACATGGAAGTAATTGAAGCAGGAAGCTGATATGATATTACTGAAAAATTATGCTTATGCTCTGCATCTCTGAACATGGCTTAAATCACCAGTAGGTACAGCTGTACAGAGGAATAATTAAAAGCACAACAAATCAAATTAATAAAATCAAAACACTAATTAAAAGTCAATTAAAATGTGTTTTTTAAATGATCAATAGAGTTAGCTTCCCTAATATTTTGAGTTGTATTGTAAAGTGTCAGACTGTGAGAAATATAGGATGATCCAAGATGATTTAAGATTATATATCCAAGTAAGAGTGCTTTAAAATCAAGTGCAGGATATTGGATGCCAATGTAGCTCTGCTAAAACTGAACTCATGTGCTCTTTGTTACTCATTTAACTTAATAATCTTGCAGTAGACTACTGCATAAAATGCACCCTATTGATAGTCTTTTAAAGAAATCCAGTAAAACATCAATGTAGTAGTCCAGTAAGCTAGAGATGAATGTATGAACATGTTTTTCAGAGTTGTGGAAGGAGTCACATATTGGCAATATTCAAGTTAGAATCTTGAAATAACTCAAAGACCCCTAACTTGTGGTTATACCTTGTCAGCTAATCTCTCTAACTTATGAGCTGATTGCATTTGGCTTTCAGGCCAATTAAAATCATTTCCATTTTATGCACTATTTTAAGTTTTTACTAAAACATTTGCAGTCATCTGACTTGACGTCATAGCCATGTTTCCCTATTCCCAGCACTATCTGCCACAAAGTCGCCATGTATAATGAAAAATGCAGTGGGCCCAGAATTCTATCCAGTGGTACACCGCATAAAATGACATGTATGTTTGATACTTGATCTCTACAAGTGATGAAGCATTGGAAATATTTGAGAACATTATCAGAAAAACCTGCCCAGTGAAGAGTGCATTATCAGTTGTGTCAAAGGTTGTGCTTAAGTCACGTAAAATGAAGACAGCAACCTTATTAGAGACTTACGTTAGTATGTGAGGTCTGAGGTCAATTACCATCTATATGGGAGCAGTTTCTGTGCTGTGGAAAATAGAAACATTATAGTATAATGGGGCCTTAAATGATCACACTTATTCATTTTAGTCATTTAAATAGCTTTGATGCTTGAGGGCTGAAATGTTTCCTCATTGACATCTTACTATATAAAAGGACAATGCTTCAACCCACCACCCATCTCACAGAAAAGTACTATGAACAGGGCCATGTATCATGGTGTCTGAACTCTTATAACTAGCATCCAGAGAAGAAAACACCTGAACTTACATGTAAGACAGTGAGGATTATGGTCAGCAGGAAATTACTGTTAACCTCTGACCACTGGAACATATTTACATGTTTATCTCAGAGTGAGCAATCTGTTTATCATAAATGAATGATGAGAGTCACACTGGGAAAAGGTCACACTGCCTAAAAGCAAAAACTGACTCTTTTGTAAGGACACTTTATTAAAGGTTATGTTCCTTATGAAAATACTAGCGTCTTTCAGACTACGCGAGACATCTCAGTACACTGTTATCAAACATTTCAGGTAATTCAAAAAATATACGTTTGCCATTTCTACGTGTATGTACAAAAAATACCCGATCAATTCATTTCAAAGACAGACACAGTATTAAGTCTGAAGTCACGATTTTGACATTTTTACTGGACCAGAATGAATGTTTCCTTTCCAAACTCAACAGTGTAAACAACACAGCTTCTGTACACATCAACCTAGTTGTAAAAACAGTGAATGCTTTTGGTTTATGAACATTTTTCAAGTCAGTAAAGTGAATGCAGGGTAACCCTTTTTTTCTTTTTTTTTCAGCTTTTTAACTTTAAATGAAAATTTTAATAATTAATTATCTAATAAATGTTGAAGTCTTTTATTGAATGAAACTTTTGTGCAATTTCAATCCACTGTACTTTCAGCATGCACTATTAACTGCCTGCTTGTCATGACAGCAAACCTTTTTATCTATTCAAAATTTCAAAAAAGGACTTATTGAGAAAGACATATATGCTGGTATCCAGATTAGGAAAAATAGTGGGGAGTCCCTGTCTGCTCTCCTTATTTTATCTGAGATGGCATAACAACTGCTTACAGAAGTCTTACAATTAATCACTGCTACAATTTTAAATATGATCAGTGCATCTTTATCAGTAGGCTACATATGACACAGTTATAATCCAATTAAAACATTACTTACAAACCCTTTACTTGATCCAAGTGTCTTAGCTAATTACAGACTGATTTCCTTTCTTTTATTTTGAAAATGATCACTTATAAGAGTTGTGGTAAGCTATATGATTATTTGCAAAGTAATGCTCTAGCTGAAGAATTTCACCCAGGATCTAGAGTCCATCCCCATTATGGCCTAAGATAGTGAAGCGATTTCTGACATTTAATTGATTGAGAGTGGTGTACAAAATTGGCACAAAAAGTTACAACAGTAGTTAGAGTCTAGTTTGTTCATGTAACTGATAATCTCTTTCACACACACAATTCATGCACTTCTACAGGGTTATATTCTGGGCCCAATAATTTTTACATTATACATATTATATTATTATTAAACCCTGTATACATTTCCACTGCTATGCAAATGGTACTCAGTCATTTATGTCAGTTTTATTTATGAAGGCAAAACTATTAGTTTTGTATCATCTATATTATATATCTACTATTACTACAAATATTATTACTAGTGCTATTAGTATTAGTATTAGCAGACATGTATTTTATTTTATTTATTTTTTTTGCCTTTATTAGATGGCATAGTGAAGAGTAGACAGGAAAGCAGGGAGAGTGAGTCAGGGTTTGTGATAAGTGAAGGTGTTGTACTGATGACATTACCTGGGCCTACAGTGCTACTTTTAGGGACCTTTTTTGTCCTTCAACATAAACCAAATAAATATCCACAAATGCCTTTTTTTCATCTGTATATTGCTACCAAAATTAGAGCCCTGTCTCAGAGGGATGTTGAAAAACTAGTTCACACATTTGTGACTCCTCAATAACTACAACATGCTACAGTGAGAGAACTAACAGGGTGTAGAAAGAGAGATACATACAAAAGTCCTGAATGATCAGGCCGTGTCATATCTTAAAGACCTTGTAGGACTGTATTATCCCATAAGAAAACACTTCACTCTCAGTGTGTAGGCTTACTGAAGTTTCCAAAAATAGCATGGTAGCCTTCAGCTATCAGGCCCCTGTCCAAATGGAACCAGCTCTTAGTTTGGGTTTAGGAGACAGACACCCTCTCTATTTTTAAGATTAAGCTTAAGACTTTCCTTTCTGATAAAGTTTATCGTTAGGGCTGGATAAGGTGGCCTAGAACAATACCCTAGTTATGCTCCTTTAAGTTCAGGCTGCTGAGGGACCTCCCATCATGCACTGAGCACTTTTTTACTACTCTCTTTTCATTCCTGTTGGTTATAGCACATCTGCTTGCCATTCACTTTCATCTACTCTCCCCCACAGTTTGTGTTCTGTCCTCATCTCCTCCCACTCTCCTTTCTCTCCATTAACCAGTCGCAGCAGATGGCATGGTCCCTCCTTGAGCCTGGTTCTTCTGGAGGACTCTTCCTTTCAATATGAAAGCACCTGGGGCGGTTGTTGTTACGAATTGGCACAGAAAATAAAATAAAATGGAACTGAATAATACTACATGTGAACTACTAAATATCTTGTATGTTTTTTTTTTATTTTTATCACTGTTTTTTAATGGAAAGCACTTTGGTCAACCATGTTGTTTTAAAGTGCTCTATAAATAAAGTTGGATTGAATATTTGTGTAGAATTTTTCTTCATTTCTTCATAATGTTGCAACCTTACTTACTGTTATGATTTACTGATGTTATTTAGTTCAATATGTTTCACTGTAAAGGTTGGGGATGTGTGTAAATAACAAGCCCCTGTTAAGGAGACAGGATGGCTAGCCTTAGCGACAAGTCCAAGTTGACCAGACAGATAAATGAGGCTATCGTCATTCAGCAGTGATAATGGGAATTTCTCAAGGACTGGAGGAAGTTATCATAACAAGTTTAAAACTGTTCAGTCTCTGTGTTCTGGAGTAAGATAAACCACCCGTTCAACCTACCATGAAGCCTTGGGCTCATTGTGCCTCACAGCCATTCCTGGGAAAAATGCTTGCTCTAGCAAACCAAAGCCACACTTTTGCTACTGCAATCACACATTTTTACACACTGGAACTTGATCATTATTATTTACAGGGAATAATAACAGTTTCTGAGAAAATAAAATTCTATCCACTTCTTCTTTTCACACCAAAACGAAACAGGAAACTACATTTACGTTTAAATCAGGAAAAGTGTGTAAATAGGAGGTCTGCTTATCCTACTGGCCATTAAATTTTTTAAAATAAATTAAAATCACATGTATTTTTCAAACTCAGTATTAGTAATTCCTTTGAAGTGTGTACATACTGAAAACACAAAAGTCCAACTCTCACTGCACACTCCTCTCCTCAATCAAAATACAGGCTTCATCTCGACATCCAGGCCTCACTGACTGACCCTATCTGTTTTATTTCAGCTGGTCAGCGATCAGTTTGTACACACCTGCACGGCAGCGGACCTAGTGGCGTGTCTGAGGAGGCAAATCTGACTCAGGATCTGCAGCAGAGTGTGTCGTGTATAAGTATTTTTCCCCACTTCATAACAGAAAAGAGGAAAGCAGGCCCGCCATTTCCCCTCCTCAGTGGTCTCTTTTTCAGTCCTAGCTTGTAAAGCCGACCGACGGTGGCGGCGGCGACATCGGCGGGAGGAGGCGGAGGAGAAGGAGGAGCGGCGGAGGCAGGCAGGCGGGCAGGCGAGCGGAGAGACGCAGGGATCTGGTGTGCCACATCGGGATGAGAGCGAGGCTGAGATCCGGGTCGAGTGAGTCAGCGAGTGGACCTTGCAATCACGGCATCCTTAAAAACTGACTGATTCTGGACGGAGCCGAGCGGCACAACAATACATAAACTACTGAACATTTTTTTTTATTGTTGTTGTCATTTTTCGCTTGTCTTTATTATTCCGCCCTCCCTCGGTCTGCGCCTGCTATAGCCTTAGTTCTGATTTTCATTTCCACCAAGCTGGGTGAAGCGGGGGGGTCCGGTGAGGTAGCGGTGTAGGAGGAGGTGGAGGGTTTATTAATTTTTTGCTGTTGTTATTGTTTTCGTACGAGCTCATATCTGAAGGCAAACCCAGACGAGCCTCATATTTTGACAGCCTTTTGTTGCACTGACTGGAAGCGAAGATGTCGGGGCAGAGCATTACGGACAGGATAACTGCAGCCCAGCACAGTGTAACGGGATCCGCCGTGTCGAAAACAGTATGCAAGGCCACCACGCACGAAATAATGGGCCCGAAAAAGAAACATCTGGATTGTGAGTATCTTTAAACACCACACGGGTTTTGGGGTAAAACCACCACTGAATTTTTTCCCAGTGGAAACTAAGCTAAGCTATATCGATAGCTGAGCTATTAGGCCTCAAAGCCTTTAGCACAGGCTACATAGGCTAGGATGCTAGCGCTTGCTCATGACAGGGAGATTAGTTATATTGTTTAAACACTGACCACAGGCCTTCTTGAAATAGTTTTGAACGTAATTACGGAATCTTAAGATTGACAGCCTTTATTTATGCATACAGTTGATTTAGCCTTTTCGTTTTACATACAAGTTGCTGTAAACCTAGCTTTTTTTTCTTTTAGCTCCCACTACTTCCTATATTTACTCATAGCTTGAAATTATAGCCGTAATTCGCTTATGTGACTGCTGCTTCATACAGAAAATCCTTACAAAATATATCAGGAAGCTGTGGGCCCTTGCACAACATTTCCAGGAATGCTCTCATCTTTAGTGGAGTGAGTGAGTAATTTGATACCTGCTGATACACTGAGGTGACACTGAAGGAGCAAAAAAGAAAAATCACAGTTTGAGCCTGGAGTACCTTAAAGGACACGGACAGTACATGACACATCTATGACAAGAATACATATGTACCCTGACGCAGGCACAGGGGCTTAAACCCTCCTCTGACTTATGAGTACATCAGAGGGGTCACTGCTTGTGTGTACTTAAAGATGCAGTGGTACTATTTTTCTGCATTTTGATCCACAGAAATTAAAGCAATGAACATGGTTTTATGAAGGCCCTGTGTCTTCATAAGAGTTCAGTGCCATGTATGTGTGTGGAGGGAGGGGGGATTGTATATTTATCTACCATGTTCAAGGCTGCTAACCCAGCACAGTGATTTTTGGACTCAAGAAGCTAAAACTGTGGTGAGTATTTTGGGTTGATGGTAAAGCTGCAGGTTCCACACCTGTTGTTCTGCTCAGGCGACTCCCCTGAGGTGACATGAGTGAAAGTTGGCAGAGTCATACACTGTTGGACTGATCCCAACAGAAGCCATAAATCCAGCGTGACTGAGATGTGTCTCAGCACACACAGGACAACCAATGTGTGTGCGTACATAATGCCACAAGGCCCTCTTATTGTATGTTGACACTTAAGAAAGGTCGGTCGGCTGGGTTGGCAGGCTTACTTATGTTTTCTCAATTTTTAATCTCCATTTTGACACAAATTTTCTGCATTTTGAGTACGTTTAGGAGGATTACATGCTTTCACTAGAGAGTTGAAAGTACTGTGAATGACTGGAGACACACCAGAACGATACATGTGGTGCTTTTTAAAAAGTGCGTTATGAGTAAAAGAAGCCACAGTTAGCTTAATATCTGTAAATTTTAATCACTATAATCCTCAGAATTCTTTCAGATTCACATATTTCACAAAGTTTTAAAACACATGACTAATGACAGTAAAGGTGTTTGTGTGTGTAGTCAAGTGTTTCAGGCTCCAGATGCATGCAGAGGGAACATTATAGGAATCGGATCATTTATGCGGCCTATTGTAGAGACCGAAAACACATTTGAGAAGCTGTAGTCTGTAAATGTTTTATTTTTTAGGTTGTCCTTAAATCTGGATATAGCAGACACCTTTTTTTAATGGAGGTTTTCAAGTGTAAGAAGAAAGTCGAAGTTCTCAAATGTCAAATATTATCTAGTTTAATGCAGATGTAATAGAAGTTTTTCTACAGTCTGCATCATTGTTAATGAAATCGGCACTTCTTTTATCAAAGGAAAAAGTAAACAGGACAACCAAATGTTCAGTTTTGTCAGTTTTCAATACTCTGATGCACTTGGCAGTTTGTGCGTACGTGGAATGGAAGAAGAGCTCAAAGTGCACAGTAGTAAAAATCAAGCTTGTAGTGTAGCTGAACTTTGAATCTACTAAAACTATACAGGTGCTTCATAAATAGAAGTCCAAAGTCTGATAACCACCTCTTATGTGACACTGTCTGACTGGTAATCATAATCAGCTTTAAGTAGACATCATTAACATAGACTCATGGACTCATTAACAGTTTGATCCACAAAATGCCAGAAATTGTTTTAAAAAAAAAAGTGTCTCATAGTTTAAACCTCAACCTTTACTTTAAAGTCACATTTAAGTAAAGATGGGGGAATTCAATAGCAGAGTGTGCAGAGGATCTGCAGAGTAGTTGATAATTAATTTTGTTATTCAGTTAATCAATAAATTCTGTTAGTTATTGCTATTAGTACCTGAGTGACTGCTTAGTTTGAGTAGTGGAGGTGAGGAACGAGTGAAGCTGAGTCAATCGGCCAAAATGTAACTTTATTTTATGAAACATGTCAGATCAGTATTAAAAAGTTCACAATGATCAGTCAAAATGTGGTGGAAGAATTTACACACATTTACATTTTTGTCATTGTTGTTTTTTTAAGTTATCACAATAAGTACCTAATTCATCATTTATATCCTGTCTTATAGCTCCTGTGGAAAGCCTCCTTTCTCTTAGTTGCTCTGTCCTCACTCTGATGCATTTTAGCACTAAAGGCATGTTTAAGATGACACACTAAGACTGATTTCTGGGTCACAGGCACAAATCAGTGTTATAAAAATACTCTTTTATATCATTGTGCTCGCATAGTCTCTCTCTCTCAATGTTTTTTTCCAAGATAAAATAAATTAGCAGCAAATGATTATTCTCTATTATAAATATTCTTATAAATAAAGCCCTGTTTTTAACACGTTCTCGCTGATCCTGCATTGATTGTCGTTACATGGATTTAAACTGCATAATGAGGACTAAATGCGGATTTATTTTTAATGCACAGTTCAGTGGCATCACTCATTGTCATGACAGTTACATGAATACATTTGTGTCTTGTGAATTGATTCACTTAGAAATCGTTCATGTCAGCCACTGTGGACATTTAGCAGGCTGATTATAACATGACAGTGCTGTCAGTGCATCCTCCTCCCCCATCTTCTTCCTCCTCCTCCTGCCTCGTCTCCTCTCTGTCGTCGTTTTCTTCTCTGGGCAGTTCAGCCACCCATGCTAACTTCTCTGCTGCTGCTTCTGTGGAAGGTTATCCTGTCCTACTTAGAGTCCCCCGCCTTTTGAAAAGTCAAATATAGGACAGAAATGGAGGCCCAATTACCCCTTCAGTCTGATCGCTTCTGTGAATGGCAGGGTCATTAGCACTGATGTACTGGGCTGCTTCGAGTAGTATCATTCAACCTGCATATGGGTGTGGGGAGAGCATATGATCAGAGGAAGTGGGACAGAACATGTATGGTTAACATCTTATGCCCTGCACTTTATACTGGTCTGATAGCAGGGTGGTTTGCTGCCAGTAATAAGCTAGATTAGTTTCAGGTTTCTGCTGCAGTGATCGCTGATTGTACTCAAACAACAGTATGATGATTTACTCATTATCATGCAGATTTTATGTGGAAAACCGCCTTTTTAAAATATCCTTATTTGGCCAATTTACCTCACTGCTCCAGAGGATTTTAGATAGAATAATAGCAGGACTTCAGGACTACAAGAACCTTTTGTTACTACCTGATCTGTAAGTTACTGGTGTGATTGTTTAATTAACTGCATAGACTTTACGTGAAGCAGAAAAAAGTCTAAGATTGACAGATGTTAGAGGAAACAGCACCAGAGCTGCCATAAATAATACAGAGATCAACAACACAGTATAATTTTTTAGGTGCACATATTGGACTTGGAGATTTGTGATCAAATATTCACCTATTTTATGTCCAACAATATGAAATTAAACTGTAAAATGACTAAACAAGATGGGAAAAACTCCGATTTTAGAGCTGTTGGTCACATTTGTTTGGCAAATGATAATTCTGTTATCCACAAATGTTGGACAATTTCTTAACAGTTGATCAATTACAGTGTCTTAGCTGATTGTATTTTATAGTATTTTCAGTGGTGTTTTCTGTTAAGCTGATGGTGTTGTGTTAGATTAGAAAACATCAGTAACATAGTTGGTCTTTACAGCATTGTTAATCTCTTTTTGAACAGTCTTCCTTCACCATTTTCAGTTTTGTCACGACTGATCGCCAGCACAAAACGTAGTAATGTGAATTAGCCTGTGTCGCAATTTTTGGGATTATTTGCCAACGTTGGGGTTAACAGGTGAACAAGTTGAACTACTGTGAGCACAGTGACCTGCTTTGGAAAACATGGAAATTAGATGAACACTGGAGACCAGTTTTTAGTTTGCGCATCTGTTGTTAGTTTCTACTTTGTCACAGTAGACAGCAGCAGGTGTCTGCAGTAGACAACACTGGACAGCCTCCAGTTATTAAAAACTCTAATTTAACTGTATGAAATCTTTCGTTTTAAGATTTGATTCACTGCACCAACGAGATGAACGTGAACATTCCCCAACTGGCTGACTCGCTGTTTGAGAGGACCACCAACACCAGCTGGGTGGTTGTGTTTAAATCCCTCATCACTACACACCACCTCATGGTCTACGGTAACGAGGTGAGACACTTGATCCCATTCCAATTACGATCCAAGCCAATGAACTGGTTCCACTTTAATGGCAGAATATTTGAGTGTCTGTTTCACCAATTAGTGATGTTGTCTTTAACTGTTGTCACGCCTCCTGCAGCGTTTTGTCCAGTATTTGGCTTCAAGGAATACACTTTTCAACCTCAGTAACTTCTTGGACAAAAGTGGATTACAAGGTAACGTTTTTTGTTCTTATCGTGGAACTTTCAACAAAATACGTAAATTGTGGTAAATGCTTATTTGGCACCTCCTGTCTTGCGTTCCAGGCTATGACATGTCTACATTCATCAGGAGGTATAGTCGATACCTGAATGAGAAAGCAGTTTCATACAGACAGGTTGCCTTTGACTTCACAAAAGTTAAACGCGGGTGAGCACTGAAACCGATTTCCTATTCTGTGACGATGTAATCTACAATAAAAGCTGTAAACTTGCTTTCCCTTTAAATATATGTTTAAAGAAAGAATGTTTACATCTGCAGCAAATAATAATGCTCATTTTGACTAAAGCTGGGTTGTTTTAATTCATCAAATAGTGAAATATAGTGATCAGTTACTCACGGCTCAGAGAGGTCTTTAAATACGTTGTCTAAACTGTCTAAATTGGCTCTTTTTTGCATTTTTGACTGTTAAGCCATCTCAGCAGAACTTGCATCAAATTAATAGTAATAACCCATTTTTTAAAATTACATAGAGTCAAATAGCAAATGATAAATTCATCAGTTGATCCACAAACGATTAATTGTTGAGCATTTTTATACTCCCACAGCAGAGTTAACAGAATTGTTGTAATTCGTCTGTAATTTGTTTTCCAAATAAAGTTTAGTATATACTTTTTGTTGTTGTAATGGAGGAACTTGACACTCAGTTTGCTGGACAATAGAGCTTTGTGCTAAGTGGTACTGCTTGTTCTGGCTTCTCCAGTATAAAGATTTTAATTTTTAATTTTTTAAAACAATTTTTTGAAGCTGTATATGTTTAACTGAAAATCTCTTGGCTTCAGATTGATCTCCCCTTCAGCTGTGACAAATTACAGCAACATTTTTCCTGTTTTGTTTTGTTTTTTGACATTTTAGAGCCTGCTGACAGATTTATCAGTAACTATTTGCAGCACTATCATCAGTCAGTCTGTTTTAATATCTGCACTGTTTGCTTCCCCATCTCTCCTCGTTGCCCTCGCCTGCTCCGACTCTGCGTGTGTCCACACAGAGTGGACGGCGTAATGAGGACCATGAATACAGAGAAGCTGCTGAAGACTATCCCCATTATTCAGAACCAGATGGACGCCCTTCTCGATTTCAATGTGAGTTTAAGGTGAAGCCCACCCACCCCACCCCCGTGGTTCTGCAGCTCATGTAGTAAGAAGCTGCTCATCTGGAGTGTGCAGAGTGCACCGAGACTGCTGTATTTCCCTAATTCAGAAGCAGACTTTTTGTTTTTTGTGTGTCAACAAATCGCTGTGCAGAAGCTTTAAAGATAAATGTCTCGGCTGATTGCTTTCCCTCAGGTCAATGCCAACGAGCTGACTAATGGAGTCATCAATGCAGCCTTCATGCTGCTCTTCAAAGACTCCATCCGGCTCTTTGCTGCTTATAATGAAGGCATTATCAACCTGCTCGGTAAGACCTTTGCGGACTCACCTTCTCTTTGTAAATCCTGTGCTGTTGTTGGCCATTACAAGTAAATACAATCTTTTTTTCTTTTTTCTTTTTTTAATATATAACCAAACAGAGAAATACTTTGACATGAAGAAGACTCAGTGCAAAGAAGGTCTGGACATCTACAAGAAGTTCCTCACTCGAATGACCCGGATATCAGAATTCCTGAAAGTAGCAGAGGTAAATTAGACTACATTTATCTCCACAAATGCTCCTGCTGTCTTGAGTGCAGGGAAGCAAACGCAACTCGTTCTTTCTTTCTAACAGCAGGTGGGAATCGATCGAGGAGACATTCCAGACCTTTCACAGGTAAGCGTCAGAAAACCTGAGGTTTCCACTCTTATTAGGAAGACTTTTCTTTCTGTTACTGCCAGCTCTAACTGCTTTTTTTTTTTTTTTTTTTGATTCAGCATTGTCCTTGTTAGACTAGAATATAGTATACTCGGCTCACATTTTATTTACAATTAGTCACTTTGCATGATTTCCTTGTTGGGCGCATGTCTGCCAGAGGAGGCGGTCCTCTTTTCCAGTTCCCTATCCTCTTTCTTCCTCTTCTGAATCTCCTTCTTTTCTTCTTGCCCCCAGTACCTTCTTCTAATTCTTCTGACAGTAAATAAAGGTGTGGAGTCCTCACACTATAGTTGAAGCCTGCATAGTGGCAGATGTTTCATAATTTACAGTAAACTGTGCACACTGTTGTGCTCGTCTCTGGGGGGCCAGTTTTACATAAATAATTTACCCCCGAAAAACTGCAGCTAAGAAGCCTTTCCTCTCACTGTCACCACCTTTATATTCTGTATTTTCCCCTTATCTTTCCACTTTAGTTCACAGTTTGTGTAAGTACTATCATTCCACTCTTCTTCTTCTATGTCCGTGACTTGCCTCAGTGTTGTCTTTTTGCATGCCTCTGCTCTGACTCTGTCTCCTACATCGTGGTGAAAAACAGTTGAAGGAAAAAACACTCGCCGTGGTAAAATTCTGTTCACTTTTGGTCGTGTTATTGAGGTGTAAGCAAGCATAGCTCATCTCCTGTAAAATGGCTGCCCCGTTGTGCTTAGACACCGCCACTTCAACAACGACCGGGTTGCTGAAAGTGTTGTGGTGCTGTACGTCATCCCACACAGATGTTACTCTCATCCAAAGTAGCTCTTTGGCTGGAATGTAGTTATCGATCAGTGGTGGGTAACTAATAGCCCAAAGCTACCAAAAACGTGCAGATCAAAGACATAAATTGGCTGTCTACACCTGAGTTTTCATGGTGTGGTGTTTTGTACTCCATCTTGGTTGCTCACCACTGTCTTTTATGGTCTTCATGTCTATGTAGACTACATTTTCTGTCTCAGGAAGTCACTGACTCTATGTTCTCTGTCACGACAGGCTCCTAGTAGCCTTCTCGAAGCTCTAGAGCAACACTTGGCCTCTTTAGAGGGCAAAAAGGTCAAAGATTCCACTGCAGCCAGCAGGTATATAAATCCTCTTATATTTGCCTTGGATCACAGCAACTACCTCAACATTTATATTAGATCAGTCATACTGACTTATCTGTGGTGCACTGCATCTGGTGTGAATTTGTTTCCCTGCAGGGCCAGCACTCTGTCCAATGCTGTGTCATCACTGGCCAGCACAGGGATGTCTTTCACTAAAGTCGATGAGCGAGAGAAGCAGGCGGCTCTCGAGGAGGAACAGGCTCGACTCAAAGCTCTCAAGGTTAATGCATTTTTGAAACGAAAAATGAAACATTATTTCACGTGGCATGCATTAAATCTCCCCAGCGTTGGCTTTTTTTTGACTGGACTTCATTACTCATCAGGAACAAAGGCTTAAAGAGCTCTCCAAGAGGCCTTCATTTGCCACGACTGATACATCACCAATCTCCACCACTGGGGGCACTATCAGCACAGCACCAGCCATTGATCTCTTCTCTACACCCAGCTGCTCCAATGGGTACTGCTTAAATCTATATTTTGTACTTGAAAAGAAAGTGCTTCAGTAACTAATTTATAACATATAAAATTGTGAGTAATTAGGACATGTAGGGAACCTTTGCCAGCATTGTCGTTGCAGAAGGTGTCAAACAGCCATGATGAGATGCTCATGCTAGTAATGACATGAGATGATCTACATGTGAGATAGCTGAAGCAGTTTATTAATCAGCTGAAAAGTATTTTGTTGGTTTTCTTGATTTTGGGTTTGAGACTTTTTGGGTTTGAGACTGGTTATCCTTTCCCTGGTGCCCAGGGAAAGGATAACGGGTACGTTTCACCCTTCATAATGCTTCCTCTTCTACAGCTGCAGTCTGTAACCCAGAGGTGTAGTCAGTTTATTATCACATTGGCGCTGGAAGCAGCCATTAGAAAATGAGTACACTGTTGTCATAAAGGGACAGACATGGTCAACAATAATATTCAGGTAGGCGGTGGAATTTAAGTGATACTCCGTTAGTGCAAATAGGCACAAAGTGTGCCAAGAAAATGTCCTCACACCATTACATCTCCACCACCTGACTTAACCAAGGCAGGATGAATGCATGCTTTCATGTTTACACTTAATTCTGACCTCACCATCTGAATGTCACGACAGAAATCAAGATGTTCCTGAACAACAAATGTTTTTCAGTCTTCTGAAACATACAAATTTTAGCCTCAGTTTCCTGTTCTTACCTTAAGCGTTAATTGCACTTGGTGTGGTCTTCTACTACCTGTAGCCCATCTGTGCACAGAGATGCTCTTCTGCATACTGTAGTTGTAGTGAGTGGTTATTCAGGTTACTGCTGCCTTCTTCCTCTGACCTCTAACATCAACGAGGCATTTTTGCCCCAGGAACTGCCGCTCATTGAAATATTGTAATGCTCGATTTGAACTTCAGCAGGTTGTTTTGACCTTGTGTACGTGCCTCAATGAATTGAATTGCTGCCATGAAATTGACTGATTATATACTTGCGTTAATGAGCAACTGAGCAGGTGTACCCAATAAAGTAGCAAGTGAGTGTATTTACACTGAAAAGCTTAAGGGAGAGACTTCTGGTTGGAAAACACATGCTTCTATATTAAAATAACATACTAATGGTGGTCGGTGGTATAAGATGATGTATTTCTGGATCAGGGAGCCACATGACAAAGTAAAAGTTTTATTAAAGTGATTTTGCTCAATGTGTACATTTAAATATGACAAGAGCTATGAAAGCATAATATTTGATTTAG
Organism: Neolamprologus brichardi; assembly: GCF_056152115.1. Lineage (NCBI taxonomy): Eukaryota > Metazoa > Chordata > Actinopteri > Cichliformes > Cichlidae > Neolamprologus > Neolamprologus brichardi. Next base: position 26,765,906 of record NC_142117.1, read on the forward strand.
AAACAAAAAAGGGTAACCCTTCCCCACTAGAGCAGCCTTTTCGGCCATTAACTCCAAATGGTTATCTGTCAGAAGAGACCAGGATGAACGCTATAATCAAGCAGTTTCCGGGGCTGTATTATGGATTTGTTTACCAGGCTTTTTTCTTCTGTCCACAGTGCAGTGAAGATGGAGAGCGACCTTTTTGACCTGCAGCCTACTTTCCAGCCCTCCATGCAATCAGGCACCACAGGGCTTCCAGCAGCGACAGCATGGGCAGGTAAACTGTCGCCTCTCCCATCACGTTCCAACCAACATCTGCTTCTGGACTTTATTTGTTCTGCATGCTTTCCTCTTGTTGTTGTCTGACTCTGAATCCCACATCTTCCTCTGCTCTTCACTTTCTTCTGTCTTTTGCTTTTCTGTCTCTCTCTCTCTTTCCTCTGTCCGCATAGATCCTTTCACGTCTACTGAAGCTGGAGATGATTCCATGCCAAACCTTAACCCTTTCCTCTCAAAACTTGTTGTCGATGCCACTCACTTACCTGTCGTGTCTTCAGACGGTGTTAGCTTTTCCTCTAGGACATCTGGTCATGAAGTGTTTGGTGGTAACAAATCATTTTGTTTCTCAGAAGTCTTGTCGTGCTTGTTCATTTCTGTGTAGCTTCTTATAAGCATGATTAACCTGCATGTTTTCCCTCTGCTGGTTTAGTTTGAATGTTGATTACCTGTCTGCTTATACACATCTCAGTTCTCTCTTCCTGTCTTCCTGTTCTAAGCTCAAGCTCAAATTAGGTTAGCTTCTTAGCCTCTTTGTGCCTCTCATATACCAAACAGGATCCTCCTTGTCCTGCTATGGAGGTAGTTTGGGCTTTTTTAATGAACAGTTTGGTGTTGCATTGTAGTGCAGAGATGCCATAGAGCTTTAAGTGGAAATATGTTCTTCTTTTACCAACACTATTTTTGATTCTCCAGATCGTTACAATCCCTTTATTGACACAAACTCATCCGTTTCAACCAATTACAAACGCACAGTGCGGATAGAGCACTCCATCTCAGGTACTATGATGGCTCCCCATCACAGCCTATGTTTCTTGGCAAACATAGGGTCCTATGCAAATCCCCCTCCCTCCCCCAAAGAGCCATTATTTTGTCATTCATGGTAGAAATATAGGCAGAAACTTGTGTTAAAGGAAAGGTCTGACATTTTGGGAAAATATTTTAACAAATGGTAATATTTGTTAAATTAGGGTTAGGTTAGGTTAGGGTGCTGGGTTGGATCAGTGACTGTGACAGCGTTGCTCTGGAGCTGTTCCTTAGTGATTTGGGGCCATTTTGACCTGGTAGCATCACACTGTTGCTGCAAATTTATTGAAGCACATCCATGATGCAGCTCTCTTGTTCCACCACATCTTAAGTATATTGTGTTGGGTTGGTCTGGTGACTATGGAGGTCATTTGAATACACTTAACTCATTAACTAACTTAACTATTCAAGAAACAAGTTTGAGATTATTTGAGCTATAACCCATTATGCTAGTGGAAGCGGCAGTCAGAAGTCAGGTACACTGTGATTGTAAAGGGGTGGATGTAGTCAGCAGCAGGTGATGAAATGATGCTCAGCTGGTGTTAAGGGGCCCGAAGTGTGCCCAGAAAAATCCCCTACACAATTGCATCACTATTACCAGCCTGAACTGTTGATACAAGGCAGAATGGATCCATCCTTTCATGTTTATGCTCAATTCTGACCATACCAACTGAATGTTGCAGCAAAAATCGAGACTCAAAATCCAGGCAACATTTTTCCAGTCTTGTTCAGTTTTTGTGAAGCTGTGCAAACTGTAGATTTGTGTTCTTAGCTGACAGGAGTGGCACCTGATGTGCTCTGTAAACCCTAGAGATAGTGTGGGAAAATTGCAACAGATCAGCAGTTTGTGAAATGCTCAGACTAGCCTGTGTGGCACTAACAACCATGTCACGTTCAAAGTCACTTGAGTTTATGTCAAAATGTAGACAGTTTGAACTCTTTTAGTCAGTGTGTCACTCAGAAATAATACTACTGTAAATCCCCTCAGACTGCAACGTGAGCCAACCAAAACTCTGGCACTCCTTTACAGTATCACAGTTTTGTTGATATTCTTTGCCTGGTTAAAGGACTAGGATTTAGTCAAAAGCCTTGTATAATGTTATTTTGAGCTTTGAGACTTTTTCCTTAAATATTTAAAAGCCATTTCTTTTATGTGGGTTTTCAAAACATGCAGAAACTATTGGTCTTTTCAATCAGTGTAAAAAAATAATAATTCACTGGTTCATGCTTCTCATCAGCAGCATTAAGCAAGCAATTTAGCAAAGTCTGACCAAGCTATCTTCCATGTGACCTTTTGTGAATGCTCACAGCTGCATCACTTGCTTGACAGGAACATCTACCAATCAAAATATAATGTTCCTCCAGCTGATCCGATCTACCACCAGCCATTTTCTTTAGGTGTCCACCTATTTTCAGTTTTCATGTTAAGCTAAGTGTAACATATGCTAGTCTGATCAATTAGTATTAATCTCCAAAATGTCAAACTATTCCTTTAATGCTTGCCTTTGGGTTGCTGCAGTACATATCCACCTCAAATTTTGCTTAAGAGTTTAATAACTTTTGTACATGTTAGCTCTCGTCTTTCTTTATGTAATATTGCTGTCAGTTCCTCCATGTCTCTCTGGCCTGGCCTTGAAATACTTTCTTTCTTCCTATCTTTCTTTTCTTTGTGTTCTTCTTGCTTCCTGTGGCGTGTCAGACTCCTTCTGTGGTCCAGTGTCCATTGCCCAGCACCTCCCACATCAGGCTCCCTTCCCCACTGAGCCCTCTTCTGTAGCAGGTCTATTCAGAGGTAGAGTACTGAAGGCATCTCTCTGCCTCATTCATCAGTAGATCAATGCTTTTTCCATCCTGTAGAGGAAGCTGTGTTATTCTGCTCTCTGTTCAAATGTCTAGAATTTCTGTAGTTAGAAGTGCTGGTGCAGAAACCTTGGGTCCAGGCCGTGGTCAGTTTTTAGAGTATTTCTCATCTTGTAAGTGTGTAACTACAGCGCTCTTCTCTTTCATCTCTCTGAAGGATACTCAACACCACAGGCCCCTCCACAGCCATCAGCGGGGGGACTGCAAGTGGACTTTGAGTCAGTTTTTGGAGCCAAAGCCACAGGCAGCAGTAGCCTCAATTCTGATGGTAAGGATTTCATATTCAGGTGAACTGGCAATACCAGTGCAATAGCTTTTTGTCTCTTAGTAAGGCAGACAGTGCTTAATTATAGTTTGTTAGTTTTTGTTATAGTGCAGATGATGGATCAAAAGCCATCCTTCACTTAGCTGAAGAAAGTTGTTTTTTTTTTCCTCAGGAAAAGGGGGAGGAAATATCTGAAAGTGGACCACATTAATGTTTTGTTTTTTCTACCATTTATTTTAGCTGTAGTTGCTTGAAGAAAAACAGAAAAACAGAAATCTTGCTATTTAGAACTGCACTAAGTCATGTTATTTGCTTTAGATAGCTGTGTCTGGTCCTGACGTCAGATGCAGCTGAAACACCTGCAGCTCTCAGCCCCATCTTGCAAGTCGCCAATGCAGGAACATACTGTTGTTTTTCTTCTCGGTTATTTTTACCCCACACTGTCTGTGTGTCTGCAAGCAGCCAAAAAACTGCATATAGTGAAGAAACTGACAGATTATAGACCCTTGGTGGGTATAATTGATTTTAAGAAGTGTTTTAAACACTGATAACTTACTGAACGTGCAGAATTTCAATGATGAAATAACAAATTCAATCTCTTCAAATCATCTGTTTGAACAGAGAATGAAAACAGTTTCCAGAAAACCCTGAAAGGATTACAGAGAGTGATTATCAATGCCCTCTAAACAAAAACATCACCTTTGTTTTATAAGAAGGAATAAATCACATAACATACAGACCATTATATCCTTTTCATTTATATAATCAGTCTAAAACAGGCACACACCTCTAGCACTTATTGGTGTTTTTTTTTCTTTTTGAATCGCTCAAGAAGAAAAAACCCACTATTTCACACATTGTTAGTGGTTACTTTAATTTCTTTAAAGCAGATGCTGCTAACATAATGTTTTGCTTGGGGGAGAAAACTGCAGAACTCGTAATCGGCATTGTAAGCTGTTTTGTTTCGCCCTTTTCTGCCCTCATAGCGCTGTTTTTGGCCCAAACAAGCAACTGTTTTCTTTTCTTTCTTTTTTAAAATCTCTAAATGTCACTCGAAGCTATCTGGCAACACCAAACTGCAGAGAAACATCATATTAATTAGCTACTACCTGGTGCCATACCGCTGGCAGCTGACGCCAAGGTGTGCATGGAAAAGAGGATAAAGGGACCCTGATCACGGCTGCTGAATACTTGTTAGTTCTGGTATAACACAAGTGTTGCAGGAACTTTAATGATTTCAGATGTTGGCAGCTGTGGCCATATCTTTTTTTCAGGAATAGGTAGAAGCCAAAAACTGAGCTAAAGGGCTGAAAACAAAAATCCAAATGAATTAAAGTGTCTTTTTTTTTTTTTATAACACTGGAGGTACGTTAGTCGCCTTTGTAGTAATTTTATGTTTATTAGATTAACGAAAAAGGTAATACTGTGTCAGCTGGCACAGAAGAATTAAAATTCATGAAAAATAGAATTTATAATAAGAAAATAAGCCCCAGTTCTAAGTGTTTGTTACTGACAGTCTGTCATTATTGTGACGAGTATCTTTTCTTTTCTGAGCCAGTCCTCTGTTCTGTCTTGTCAGATATTACTGGGGGTATCCTGAAACCGACTCTTGCCGGCTCTAACCAGCCGTCCAATCAGCAGCCAGAGAAGTTGGTGTCAGATGACCTTGACTCCTCCCTGGCCAACCTTGTGGGCAGTGAGTGTGATGCTTTGCTTTTAGCTGCTCTAATTAAAGCACGTGTTCATTAAAGGGGGGGAAACATTTGCAGGCTAACAGCTGCTCGTTGTATTTCCTTTTTCAGACCTCGGCATTGGAAATGGCACGATGAAGAAGTAAGTGATGCTTCGTCGCTCTGTGTGTGTGTGTATGTGTATGCGCACGTGCGCTTCAGTGGCTCTGTGCTCTCGGGCCACTTAAGGGCTGGTGCTAACATTGGCTGTGTTAATCCGCAGTGACATCCACTGGAGCCAGCCAGGGGAGAAGAGGATGACCGGCGGCACCAACTGGCAGCCCAAGGCTGCGCCAACTACGACCTGGAACCCTGTCTCCATGGTGACACAAACAAACTTTTCACTGCAGAGTTTTTGCTCTTATTCTGCTGTCAAATAGAGAGCTGACATGAAACCAGAACATCTGGGTTCTCTTACATAAACTCAAAATCTGTTACTAATTACACCCATAGCTATAAACAGAACCTTGGAACAGGTACTGGTGCTTTAAACAAACCGTCTATAACTGTCTATGGTCAGATACACACATATATATTTGGACAAAGGCACAGTTTTGGTAATTTGGTTCTGCACAACAGCTTAATGGGTTTGAAGTTAAGTGATGAGGCTGTGATTGAAGTGCAAGTCCTCAGCTTTTAATCACGGTTTTAACGAATTACGTCCATTTTTAATAGGTTCAGAGTAATTGGACAAATTAACATAAAGATATGGGCATTATTTGAAATACTTTGATTCTAAATCAAGCAAAATGCTGAGTTTCCTCCCTTGAGATGCATCGTCAGGTCTTTACCACAGCCACATTAATACAATACTTGTGTTAAGCTCCTTGAATTAAAGCTGAAAGTCTGCACTTCAATCAAATATTGATTGCTTTATTTCAAACCCATTGTTGAGGTGAGTCAAAATTACAGCAGTGTAAAGCTATGTTGTTCAGGATTCTTTTAATGGACGTTTCGCACGATCAGTAGAGCTTAACAAGCCCTGAAGGGCTTTAGATGGCAGACATTAGTGCTGGAAAACAAAGAGTTGCTGCACGTTATTGTCGTGGGAGTAGAGGTTTTTATCTGCTCATAAAGTAACCATCGTTTAATTTTGTCAAAGCCTCAAAGGCTTCCATTTGTTGCGCTCCATATTTTGCAATATGAAAAGTAAAGAATCAGCGTGCACTGACAAGGAGGAGGTAATTAAAAAGGAGCTAGACCAGCTGTTGAGTCGCGACCTTTGTACCCCTGTCACCGTGGCTGTCACATTTAATGTTGTTGCCTCGTCTTGTCTTACCTGACCTGTTTGTCTCCTCAGCCTCCGTCGATCATGGCCTTCCCTGCCACCACACCCACAGGCATGATGGGATATGGCATGGTAAGTACATGTGAAGCTTCTGTAAAACTCCTCATTTGGTTTGAAGTGTGAAAGAAAAATAAGCTGGATATCCATTCAGGAAGTTGTCAAATCAGCTTGTTAGATAAATATTTCCTGTGCTCTTTATCACTTGGAGAATTAATTAAATGCACTTAAAGTGGGTCAAGTGACTCATTGTTTGCTGATGTAAATATTCTCAAGGCTGATAAGTAAAGTGAGAGGTGAATTCTCAGTATTTAATTTAGTCTATAAATATTAATATTCAGTTTTCATCAGCTGATAGATCTGAGAGATTCAAGATGATGTGATTGTGTTGTTTGTGCTCACTACTGACCCCTCTGAAATTGATGTTTAACTTGCTGCAGCCTCCACAAATGGGCTCTATGGGGATGATGAATCCGCCCACCATGATGTACTCCCAGCCGGTCATGAGGCCCCCCAACCCCTTTAGCTCTGTGTCTAGTGCTCAGGTGGGTGCACGTTAGTTTGCTCCGGGTTGATGCACAGTAAAGTTTGCACAGTTATCAGGTTGAGTAAACTGGTGTATCCATTGTGCTGTGATGTGCACCATGATTAGTCACTGTGTAAGTTTTGTTGTCAGTGTGATATTACTGAGGATGATGACAGTTTTAACAAATGAACCCTTCACTCTGTAGAGCTGAATGGGACAAAAACTGTGAATCATCTCCCTTGTTTTGACTCCCTGTTCCAAAAAAAAAGCCTTTTTTTTTTTTTAAATTAACCCTTCTCTCATACATCACAGCTTCTCCAGACTAATCTCATCCCTCCTTCAGTCTCTGTACTGGCTCTGACTTCTCCTCTGGTCCTCCTACCTCCTGTATTTCTCCCTGAAATAGCCCTCTGCAGCCTCTAGTCCTTCCAGCCAGAGTCCTCTCCGAGCCCCTGGACAGGACCCGTTTGCACACCTCTCTCTCAAGGATTTCTTGTAGAGCATCTCTTTAGGTACATCATGCTCTTTGCTTGTGGATGCACCTGCATGCTTTGCATGTCCAGTTATCCATTTGTTTAATTTGTATTCAGTATAAATCTATCTGATTAGATGTATTGCTTTTTACTAATGTTAACGTGGTGTTGCTCAGATTGCTTGCCTTATTGACAGATTTAGCCATACTCATTCTAACCCCTAGTTCATCCACTATCACCACATGTTGCTCAAACCTGTTTTCTCTGAACTGTGTAGACATTGGTGAACTAACAGCATGTTTGCTAAGCTCTGACCTAACATATCTATACTAATGATGCTATCAGAAACCTACGTAAGCAGTAGTTGCTAATGAAGCTAATGTTATATCCATGTATTAGAGAAATTAAATTAATCATCATGATCCAAATATGGTGTTATTTTTATTTTATGTGAGAAACAAACATTGTGTTTGAAATGATGGCGTTAGCAGATAGCGTAATAGAAATTAACAACTATGTGGGATTTAGCCACTAATCTGAATTTCAGTTGTCAGACTAATTTCCATCATTTTATTATTTTAGTGTAACCACACTAATTAATAGTGGACCTAATTCTGTTAACTACTGTAGCTTAAATTAGGAGAAGTTCAACACTGCTAACAATTTCTATACCTTTTTTGTTTGTTTTTGTACTCTGGAAGTCTAAAAACAACAAGTCCTGCCCTTAAGAAATGCTTCAGCATAAATTTGAATGCTCTTTGTATTCATGGTGCTGTCGTTGGCGAATGTGCTCATGAACAGGCTGGTTCATGGTTAACAGTGTTAAGACTCCTAGATATGAAGATTTTGGGTTAATTTAAGGTCACATAGGCCTTGAGACTAATCAGTAACAACCTGGATAAAGAAATATTCATCCTCCAACCATTTGGCAATTGGTTGCTGATAGCTGCAAGATGAAACTGGTTGCAAATCTCCTTTTGATTGCTTTGGTTCCTTGCAGTTTGGATGAAAGATGTTACTCTTGGATTCAACAGTAAGGCAAAAGTTGTGAACGGTCTGTTTCCAGTTTGTCACATTTCCCAGTTTGACTTCCACTGGGTGAGCAGTTGACAGCTCAGGATCTACCATCCAAACTACAGATGACCATGGCAATCTGTCAGTGATCGAAGCAAGGAGGGGTTTTTTGGAGCAGCACCCTCTTTTCAACAGATTTCACCTTGCAAACTTCAGCAACCACTTGCCAGCCAGTCAGGGAATACATGGGTTTTCCCAAGCAACCAGTCATCAACTGGTCTTAAGGGCCTATGCGACTGGACCTAAGAGAGAATGCTCCTCTCTTACTTGTTATCACTGCCAGGATATATCAGTGTAAGGTTTTGACCGTTAACAGTTGCTGGACTGGATTATGTCTGCAGGCATTTTAGTGAGTTTCTAACATTGTGCATGACCTTTTCTTGCAGATGCAGTTCATGTAATTTGAAGGAAGTGACTCTTGGAAGATGAAAGCACCCAAGCAGCAAAACTTTGTCCTCGTTGCAGTCTTCAGAGAAACATTCACACAACGGTGCAGCGACTGTCAGAAACCATGCTAACAATGTCCAGATGACGTTTGGCGATAGCTCACACCCATTATTCTATAACTTGTCCGAGACGTCGAGTGATGCTGCTGTCTAACCCACCCACCCCTTAAGAGGACTCCTTATCCGTTTTACAGTGTACTCTGTAAAGATAGTTTTGGGTGCTGAGAAACTTAAATGTTGATGTATTTGGACATGCTGTGGTTGGATGTAAAGGGTTGATGTTCAGAGGGGAGGGAGTGGAAGGGAAAGTAGAGCAGTCCTTCCCTTTCTTGATCCAGTCATCAGTCATCTATTCCCTACGGTTATTTAACTGTCACTAAGTAGTGATGCTAATGACGTTTACACCTGTTTAGTTTTTGTCTTTTTTACCGTGTTTACAGTAGACATTCCTTGTGTGTTGTTTGTATTTATTTATGATTATTGGTTTAAGATTGGGGGAAAAAAATAATAATGTAAAAACTACAGAACACGTGGGAGTGCTTCAGCATTAAACAAGGATCTCAGACTATCATTAAGAGATAGAGTTAAAAAAAAAATAGCTATTATATAAATGACACCTATTAAGCGGAATGATAGAGCACTAAATATTCTTTTTGTGTTAAGAAAATTTTCTACTAGGTGAAGGACTTCACAGTCCCCATTGTAATTAAAGTGCAGGGGTTAGAGTACAAGTCAGTTAACAGTATATAGTTGATTCTGTGCCTAGGGTTTTACTTTGCAATGGATCAGTTTTTCTGACTAGTTGGAAAAAAACAAACAAAAAAACAAAAAAATAACACACTTCATCCACGAATCTGAGGCGTCGCACTGGGTGGTGGGCTCCATTTGCTTTAAGCTTGGCATGCCATTGACTCACTGACTGTAATCAAGGCTGCCTTTACTCTGAATGTGAACGAGTTGTCTTCATGTTGCACACATCTTTCCACACTGCAGTTTCTCAGTGAGAGGGGGCGGGGGTGGGAGGGCGGATGGCGCGTCCAGTGGAGGGGAAAAGAGTCGCAGATTAGTTGTAAATTAATTGTATAAAAGATCCCGAGGGCAGGGTGGCAGAGGAGACGCACTGTTGATCGGTGCTCTGTGTATATAAAACCTGACTGTTCTTTGAACGCAAACGTTGAAAGATGTATGAAATATGAAAGCAATTCAATCAAATTTGACTCTACCTAAGTTTGATTCAGGATATTCTCTGCGTTTGTCTCCGCAGATGTTTTCTTTATGTAATTAGAACGTGTAGCAGACAATGACTGAAGTCTTTTCTTTTCTTTTTCAAATAAAGAGCAGCTTCCACAAACTCTTGTTTATGTTTTGTTAGTTAATAGTTGAAGCTGTTTACCTGATAGCACTGGATTATAGCACGTTTTCACACAACAGGCTGTCACTAAATTACATGCTGAATCTTGTGTGGGCGCAGTCTGTTCCAAGAAGTTTTTTGGCTTTAGTGAGTGAAATTCAGGTATTTTAATTGGCTCTAATTAGCAAAAACACATGTTAGCGCTTTATGGTTGTATCACTGGCCTTTCATCCAATATGCTCACATCTGGCTCCAAAAAAATCAATCAATCTTTTATATACAGTCTATACTTAAATCATTGTAACATACTAATAGAAACAAATTTACTCTTCAGTTTGACTGTCTTTCAACCCTTAAGTGTAATTGGAAGATATTAAAAGAATTTGTAGCTTTTGACATTTAATTTTTATGTTGATCACACGTTGCAGGGTTGGGAGAAGGGGCTGCATGCACTAGGACTGGTGTGGAGGACCACATTGATAAACTAAACTCAGTTCTGCTCAGTATAAATTTGAATCTCTGTGAACTCATTGGTGTGGCTTTGGGGAAAATGAATTGCCCACCCGTGCTGTAGAAGGATTGGGATGCTACATCACTATTTGTGGGATATCCTGATCTAAACTGGGAGGCCAATTTGAGTCTCTGCTGAATATGGTTTCTTGTAGGATTAAGGGTTAAACACTGCAGATTAACATCCGTCCTATGAACGCTCATGTCCCTAGTAGTTATCATTAATTCCTAAAGTCTATTTTAGTAGGTTCATAAAAAGATCCACACTTCTAAAGTTTTTGTGAAGAAGAGAATTTAACGTGGAGACTATAATGGTTTTTTTATTCCAGGCTATAAACACGCTCATTAGAAGTCTGTGGACATCAACTTGCTTCTGAAGCCAGTCAACAAATGGCCATTCAGTAAATTGCTGCTTGGGATGAGGGAGAGGGCTTGATGAGTTAAACACAAGACCATCAAACAGGAAAGCTGAGTAGTGATCCTACGTGAGGCTGATTTTTAGACCACATGTATACACCCTCAGCTGCTCTGATGGAAGGCACTTAAAACAGAGGGGAGAGTGTTTCCTTTATGGGTTTCTGTCTACTTTATCTTTAAGATCAGAGACTCACCTGAAGGATCTTATCCAGCAGATGCCATCCTGCTTTAGTAGACAACATAGTCACATGGTTACTAACCAGTTGCCAAAGATTTTTAAGGTCTTTGGTTCAGGACAGTTTTTTTGCTGTACGGGTCACAAGACGGTTAAATGATAAAGGGAAAAATATTCTGTAGACTAAGGTTTAATTTGCGTACTAGAGAAGTCAGAGTCTAAAATGTATGAGTCCTAAATAAAATCAGCATAATTCATGAGCTATTCAAATATAAAACCTATAACAGGATTTTTGTGCAGCTTATGTCACAGTTCACTTTCCAACCGTTTTTATTTGTGCTCTTCTTAAGCTGAAAACATGAAACCAGGAGGGACTCAGGTGTTGAAACTGTGGCTGTGCCCTGAAGCCACATCAGGGTCACCGTGGGAATATTTATGGTCTGCTTACTCCAAATAATTTCACAGCATTCAGAGTGCAGGCAGAAGAGAAAACAGTGCCTTGCTGTAAGCTTGTATTTGAGGTTTGGGCTGTCCTAGAGCCTCGCCTGCCCGTGAGGATGCTCACACCCTTTTGTCAAACAGACCGATGATGTCAACGTGTGTAAACTAGAGACACCTGCTGGACACTACCTGGCATTACACCACTGACTGCATAATTCATTTATATTTAAGTGTTAGATCAGTTAAAATTAAAGCTTGAACTTGACATGAAACACCCAGACATTCACCAAATAAAAATAAATATTTATATAGTTACTGAAAGTCAAATTAAAAACTGCAGCTTATGCTCATCAGATCCTCCCCATGCACGCGCTCTGAGTCCGCCCCCTCCCACGCGCATGTCCGGAGATCCGGCGCATCCAGCAGCAGGAGACCTGTGGAGGAGGTAAAAACTTTATTTCCCGTGTGATTCTTTTTTTTTGTAAAACATGAAGATGGGAAAGACAGAAGCGGGCTGTGAGAAGTCCTCAGGTGTCCTGTAAGGTAGGCAAATATAAAAAACAAACAAACGATGTTTTCCACTTGTTGAGTTTGAAGTGGAAAGAAAGGAAGTGACACTCTCTGGAGATTTAAGGTAAACCTCTGCCACTCACGTTAATAGTTTAACATGAGACTTCTCAGGTGTGCTTCATTTAAAACCATTTTTTACTCTATGAAACGTTCATGTGCTTAAGTTTGCTCAGCCGAAGAAAACTTTTGCGCCCGCCCTGTTGCTGGTTCTCTTTTATTTCTGAAGGAATCATCAGCTGCACAAAGACCAGATGATTCCTCGCGTTACTGTCCAGATATCAAAGTTTAGTGTTAACGTATCAGCATCTCTTTCGCTTGATAAACTTTTTTATATAAAAAAAGAGCACACCAGCTAAAGTTTAGCACCACTGATAGAATATTTTTCCTCAGGCACCCTTATTACTCTAAACATAATTTGAGTAATTATTAGAGTAACAGTAAATATGTGCCTGTGGCTCATTTATTAATATATATGACTTGCTTATATCAATAGCATCAGTGTGTAAGCAGCTTTTCCCGTGGTTAAGGAGCTGCTTACTTTCCAACCTGACCTCCTTCTTCAAAAAAGTTCCCATATTCAATATCCAGAAGTTCACTGTGTGAACTTCTATAAGATGTGACTATGAAACTACATACAAGCCAAAAAATAACAGGAACCCCTGATTTGATCTTTAATATTGATGGTTTTGTAGGTTTAACTTTCTGCGTAAACCTTGTTAAACCTCCATTAGTCACATGATAGAACCATAAGCAGTGCACTAGATGTTTAAAGCAGCTTAAGGCAGCTATATACTTGGGTAAAGGAGAAAATATAGGAGCTACAGCTTTAACAATAACTCCTCTAATGGAATTATTTTCATTGCTTTAAATACTGGACCTGCTTCTGGTTTAAATTGGAAAAAATGGGCTCCACGTCACTCTTAATGAGAAGCCTGCTGTATAGAGGGGTAGCTGCATAGACAGTGACCACCCTCATTAACTTATGGAAACCCAGTCGTTTTGTTCTACAAGCAGACCTGAAATATTAAAGAAACCACTTAGATCAGAGAAGAGCTTCTAGGGGTTACTGCTGGTAGTCTTTCAAGGGGTAAAGAGTTAAGGGTACAGCTCTAAACTTTGAGAACTTTACAGGATCTGAATTAACTGCTGTATACTTTGACAGAACCAGCAACCATTTCCACACCTGTCCGCTGAGAAAAGCAGGAGAAGGAACCATGATAGACCTGAGCCACCTGACGGAGGAGGAGCAGGCGATGATCATGACGGTGCTGAAGAGGGATGCTGAACTGAAGAAGGCAGAGGAGGAGAGAGTCAGGTTGAAATTTGAGTCTCAGTCACGTATGACTCTTAAGTTAATGTCATGTTGTTGAGCTAATGTCATTTTATTGATTTAATAAGAACTCCCAAGTCCCTCTGTCACCCGTTCTGTGAGAAGAGGCCTTTGTCGGATCGTCAAAATAATATTTGTCTGCTCATAATCCAATAACACAGTAACAGCTTGGCTGGACACAGACGCTGCCTCCGTAGCTGAGAAACCTCAATGTGAGATGAGCAATTAGATTACAGCCAAGTCCACACGTGGGAGAGGATCATGCTGGTCTGATGGACAGGAATAGAAACCCTTAAAGGCCTCAGTGATGGGAGATGCATCAAGAGTGTCGAACGTGATGGGGAAAAGAAGTTTAATTTGGTCATATCTTTTTAGGACTTTTAAAACAATTGACATCTGGTGTTTCCCTGTTGTCTTAGCACCTTCGGGCAGGTTCAGAACTTCCTCACTGTGCATATTCAGGGTGTGTGAAGACAAACAAGAAGCTCACATCTTCTCTGACCTCTCCCATGTCCTGAAACAAAAGTGAACACTTTGTCTTTCAAATTGCAACCATGCGTGCAAACTATCAAAATTCCCCGATGCTGTGTGCCATGTTTTGATTTCATTTTCAAAAATCGAGAATGCCATCAAACAGCGTGCTTTTTATTGTGGCCCTAATGCAATTGGCCAGCCTGACTTTTTCCATCAGCGGGGGGCTGAATGCTCACTGTGTCTCGGCCAGTCTAGTGTAAAAGGATTAAGCCAACAGTCTGTAATAATGTGCTACCCTTTTTTCACATGACCACCGAGTTCCTCTGTGAAGGAGGAAAGATGAGTTGGAGCAGTCAGCTCAAGGCAGAGGAATTTTTTTGTTCCCTCTTTGATTCAATTTAAAGTTGATGGAAATGTTTTCCGAATTCCTGCACAGTAAAATCAGAAGCTTTTCATTAGCTTAAGCTGAAATCTGAAAAATGCTTCACACGATTAAAAACACAAAAGAGAATTTGTGTTATGTTGATTGCATTGTGAACACCTTTAAAAGATTTTTGGGGGTTTGTCTGTCCTTTCTGCGCTCTTGGCTTTGTATTTCACCCCATATTTGCAGATAAGTCCTGCTCAAAGTGAATTAAAATGGTGTCAGATTCTGCATTCAGTGCAACCGAAAGCGAGCATTGTCTCGCTTTTGCTCTTTTTTTGTGTCTGTAGCCATTCAGCAAGACGTGCCACTCAGCTAGGATTAACACGCTGCATAAAAGAACTAGAAATTATACAGAAAAAACCTCTCCACTTGAGCGTTTTCACTTCATTTCTCTTTTGTGTATGTCTATTTTATTCTTTATTCTTTTTATTATATCCTAACAGGAAACTGGAGAACATAGTAAACAATGCCTCCCAGTCCGACGCTAAACTGAAGTACCTGACAGGAGAGTGGTTTTACGAGGCCAAGTCACGCAGACACAGGGACAAGATCCACGGCTCGGAAATCATTCTGGCTTCCATGAAACAAGGAAAAGCGGCTAGTTTAGGTCTGCTCATTCTGCGCTGTTCGCTAAGAGTTTTAAATGCACATTTCGTGCTCAGGGGGAAAAAAACTTTTCCTCTTTTTGACCACAGCACCCTGTTATCACAACAGAGGCAAGTACAGATTTTACTGATCTGCTGGATTTAAATGTTTTAGCCTTTCGGGGGTAAATACATACAGAGTGCTGAGGTCAGAAATGAGGCCAGGAAAGAATTCCCTCTCAACGTGTGGTGAAAATCAGAATTATTCTGCTTCATCAACCTGGACAATGTTGTTATTCACAGACTTTTCCAAACCTCTCTCTTCTGCAGATGGTTCTCTTAGACTTGACAGACCCAAGGTCGCGAGCAGTCGAGCTTCAGACATTGTTCCTCCACTGAAACCTGCCAGACAGGCGGAAGCAGAGCAGCCACAGCAGATAAGGTAAGCAGTTGTTTCCTATATTGCTGTGCAATACTGCAAATGTTATTATCGATACGATGCAGCAGAAGAAAATACAGGGCCATGTGCCGCCCTCTAAAGCACTTTGGGTCAAGTTCGGTTGTTTAAATGTGCTGTAGGCTATAAATAAAATAGACGTCACAGTCAACACAAAAAGTTCAGGCATTTCTCATGTTTGAGGTCTAGTCAATGATATTCAAAACAAACTGTATGTAAAAAAATTACAAGTATTGATCCTGCCGTGCTAATATCGATCTGATACCAGTACCAGCTTCACTGTGACTTGAGAAACGGACCGCGAAGGATGCGTTCACATGTAACGCTACCAGACACTGATATTATCACTTGAGGCTGAACCAGCTCTGTTTATCTCTCTCGTCAGCCTGTCAGTGTGAATATGTACTCGGAGTCTTGTGACTCAGCCTGTGTAAACATAGGTGGTGCTGACAAGGAATACATCTGTTTTATAGCCAGGCAGCAGGCTACTGTACCTTCTCGGCAAAGTGTTTAACTCGATAAAACTCTCAGAGCATTTACTCCGATTGGGACATTACGAGATGTTGTTGTTATGTTTGAAATTAAGTTATGCAAAAAAAAAAATGTCAGGATCGTCCTATCCTGTGGTTCTAATTTGAATGAGAAGATTGTTTTTTATTGTAAGACCTTTTGTTAATATAAGACTGGATTAGTCATACCGTTGACTGTGTAGTGAAGTCACTTTGTGCCACACATTCAGCACACTTCTATTATAGTGCAGTCAATATTTGACTTAGCCCCTCTCAGGTATTTGCACTCTGACAGTGTTGGTTTGCAGTGCATTTATTTCCCATTGCTTCATTACATCACATGAGATTTAAATGCAGTTAAATGAATTGAATTAGATTAATTTAATTCAGCCACAACATAGACATGTCGCAAGTGTTGTCTCATATGTTTGCTCCTTTGATGTTTGGGTGGTTTGGATGGGCAGACATCTTTTGCTTCTTTAATGTCATTACTCTTTACTGTCGCGAGTCCCAGTCATGCACGGTGTTGTTTACATATTAGATTAAAAATACACCCATTATTATTTTTTTAATTCTTTTTTTCCCCAGTGATGCAGAAAAAGAGAATCAAAGTTCAGGGATTTGCTCCCCGAAAATGGTACGTGTTGAAAAACAGGCTGGACTTTCTTTTTTCCTTTTCTTTTTTCCTGTTGCAGAGTTAACAGCGCATTTCATTCTTTTCTGTCTTCAAGCCGAGGCATAACCCTTTTAACCGTGCTTCCCTTGTTGTTGTTGAGCCTCCTGAAAATAATCATTACCTGTCAGCCAGTCGAGACCAGGAGTCACTGGAGACAGGTCTGAACTGAAATTTGAACATACAGATCTTTGCGGGGCTATCTGAGGGTATCCCGCAGTGAGCCTCTTATCTTTTCTGTCCTCAGAGCCCGTCTCTCCACTGAAGAATCACCCAGCAGGTGAGGCCAATCAGACATCAGAGGGCTCCTCTGTAGGTTTCAGGCCAGTGCCAAAGAAGAGGACCTTTCTCTCCAGACGTTCTCTCAGTCCGTCTGAAAGCAACGGCCTGGGGTTGGATGCTCAGCTGGGGTCAGCGGGGATTGTTCCCACACCACGACGGAGGCTGCAGCGGGGATCCAGCGGGAGCTCTAATCAGTCTGGCCTGAAGAGCCAAGATGAAATGCCTCAAAGAAGTGCAGTGTCTAATCAGGTAGCTCGGTCATCCACATCTGCAGATGAAAACTCCTTGCAGTCACTGTGTGACAACTCTCAGGTTTCCTCCAATTCAAGTCTGGAAAGACAGAGAAACCCAGCTTCTATAACAAGAGACAGGTCAGTGGGAAACTTATACTGGGAACCTGTAATTAAACGTTGGCATCCTTCCACTGTAACTCACAACCTGTATATTTTCAGAGTGTCCAGATACACAAGAAGTGATGCGTCCACTGAGACGGGACCATCGCAGAGGAGTGAAGAACGAGATGACCAACCTCAAAGAGAGCTTCCACCTTTGAATTTTGTCACGCTGCCTACCACCAACATTCGGGACAAAGAAAACAGCCGTGTGGGGCCAGCGATGAGGCAGGAGGAGCTGAGTTTGCCCCAAAACATTGTGGGTAAGTTCAGTAACAAGGTAAGACAGGGCAGGGCTTTCAGGCATGTATTCCTCTTTCAAGGATTGGAGGAGATGAAAAGAGGTGAAAGTTTAAAAAAATGAATAAAATCAGAGAAAAGTCTGAAAAACTGACATTTTTGGGGGGGGGGGGATTTTTTTTTTCCATTCTTCATCTTTTATTTATCTTGTGACCCCGAGTGTATCTTCGATTCTGGCATTTTCCTCTGTTTGTCTGCTACAGACAGACGATTAATCTTTTTTTTTTTTCCCCCACTTCAGCCAATGTTCAGATATTTAATAGAAGATAATATATCGTAATTCCAGCAAATCCAATTTAACTCCATTGTGGACGACTATCTAACATACTGATTTGTAGCAAGTATAATAAGCACAATATTCACCATTTGAATATTAAAGTACTAAGATTCAAGAATGAGCTCTAAACCATAATTAGGAAAATAAGATTATCTGAATGTATTGGGCAATAAAACAAATATAAGACACAATTAAAAGGGGTGATTGCCTGAATGAAAAATCGAGGGTTTGCTAAGGTCAGCAAGTTTTATCACCCTCTTAAAATGTTGTTAAAATGTTTTACTTTAGACTAAATATGAAATCACACTGCCATCAATATAGCAACACTGCAAAGTTATACTGCTATATGAGGTCCATTTCCCCTTCAGGGTCATCTTATTTTCCGCCTCTGCAAGCTTTCAGCACTCCTACAGTACGCAAGCACTCCTCATGCACTCACACATCTGTGATTTCACCAGAAATTTAACCTCAAATTCAGGTTTAAGGTGACCCGACATTCATGCCGGGGATCATCACCGGTGAAGGCGAGTCTAAACTTGAAGGCGACACATCAAATTAGGAGCTTATCTGAGAGAGAGTCAGTGTTTTGCTTTGTTTTTCACATTTTTTCTACTGTGTGCTGTGAATTTAGTGAGTCAATGTTGAACTCTCCTGTAATGTACCAGGGCAGCCGAAGGAGAACATTGCACCGGCTTATAACACATAAAAGAAAGAGACAAATTCGGCTCCCACCAACTTAAAGATGAGAAATTTAAAGGTCATAACCTTTGGGGGCCTTTAAACTTAACTTAATGTGTCAAAACTTCAGGAGATCCAGCAAGCATCACAGTGACAAGTGATTAGAACTTGACTTCTGTAGAGTGACTTTAAAAACACAGGAGTGCTGGAATAAGTCCAGAGGTGAACAAGGAGAAGACCTTGAAGGGCAGAGAGCTGAAATTGAAGTCAGAAACGCTTTTTCCTCAGTGGGTTGTAGCCCTCTTTGGTCACACCTTGTACACTAATACTGTTTTATTTATTCATTAAATTGATGTTGTAATCCCGCCGCTTATTGAAGTAGAGCCAAGTATCTAATTCTATTTCCCCACGTTGCTTTTTAGATCCGAATCTCCCTGTATCCTATGATCTCAACTTCGTTGATAAGTCTCATCAGCAAACCCAGAGGTCAAATCATGCAAATGTGTTTAAGCTATCTACTCAGGCCACCAGTCCCACTGGTGAGGATGAGGAATCCATTGCAAAGGTGCTGGAGTGGTTCAGCCGCAGCACGGACAGCAGCGATTGGCTAAATTCAGACGATCCAGTGGTTACAAAGAGCCCTGACAAACATGTGGAAGTTAGTAGATTAAGAGCTGAGGGTTTATTGTCGAAAGATGCTGTGGATATGATAAGTGACAGGAAAAAGGAAACACTTGAAACAAAGAGGAATCATTTGCAAAGACAGATCAACAATGACAAAGAGCTTCGAGCCGCTGACAGAAGAGGCAGCAAGGAAGTGATTGAATCACAAGAGGAGGTGAAGATGGGTACCAGAGAGAGAATGCATTCACAAGATGTGAAAGACGATGCCGATGAAAGCCAACCACCTAAAATATCTCATCTGAAGTCGTTCTGGGAGAAAAGCAATACAGGCCCTAAAATACTCATTGGGAAGTCGGTCTCATCTGGCGACAAAGGTCAAAAATCTGCTCAGCTGACGACAGAGAAAAGGTCTGATATGGCGTTGGTTCCTGGAATATACAGCGGGAATGAGATTTATGATAAATACGCTTCAAATCCAAGTGATGAAAGAGAACAGCAGCTGCTAATCACTACAGATGTAGGAGAGAGTGTTCATTTAAATAACCACCAGCAAGCAGACAATCTGGTGATTCATTTGCCCCAAGAGGGTAATGATGATTCAACATACAAGTCAGATTATTTGATGTTGCTGTCCAGTGAGAGAAGAGGTTCAGATGCTGAGGTTTTTTGCACAACAAGAGCACCGGCAAGGACGGCCATCAGTCCAGAGTCTGAGAGCATCTCCTTAATCAAACCGGACAGCTTTTCTGAACCAAGAGAAGTCCTGCTGCCAGAAGAGCTCTCAAAAAGTCTCCCTGTGTCTCAGCTGGATACAGACCTTCTAACAAGGGCCAGCCTGGATTCTGAGAAGCTCTGTTTAACCAGAAACAATGTGTACATGGACTATAAGCAACCTGGGAATGATGTGCAGATCACCACAAAAGCACAAATTCAAAGAGGTTCAGGTGAGGATAAAAGCATTCATTCAAACATGTCTCCAAAAAGAAAAGAGGACTCATCCAATAAAGACAGGACTAACAGTCCTCATCTAAATAGGCAGGCAGTGCAAAACCAAGAAAGCACTGCAGAGCGAATAAAGCAGCTCAAATCCTTCTGGGAGCAGGAGAGGAACAAATCCATGTTTTATACCGGCAAACCTAGAGCTTTCGGAGATGGTAAGGTGGCTCGTGGAGCAAATCAGGCGAAACTGAATAAAAGATTCACAAAATCAGAATATGACCTGAGGTCAATTGGCAATGAGTCAGGCAGTGACGATGAAAACTATGACAAAAATCATCAAAATTTTTCTATTATGCCACTGAATCAGAGAATAGACAAGCTGTCTCCGAGCCTCGGCACAAGCCGGGCCCAGTTTAACACTCTACGCGAGTTCTGGGATGAGGCCACATCAGACTCCAAGGGATCGTTTTCCTTTGACAAACCCAAAAGCCCCAAAAGGAAAGAGGGAATAAGTGCCCAGCTGTCGTCTCAGGACGTAAAGGTCGTTGATCCAGAGATTTACAGACTATCCTCTGCTGTCGAGAAAACAAGACCAGCCGTGATGAAATCATCTCCACCTCCTCTGAATCGATCAAAGTCGCCACATGACAGACAGACGGGCTCTGGGTCCAGAGCACTGGGTGATGGCAAAAACAACCCACCTAATTATAACTCAACTGAGTCAGGCCAACAAAGATTGTCCAGAAAGAGCTCAAAAGATTCCAGCAGAGAGGAGAAAACTTCAAAACCACAAAACAGCTCAGGAAAAGAGAGTCGTATTCCGAAGAGCAGAAAAGACAGCTTTGGTTGTTCGAGCAGTCGGGGTAATTCTATGCGCCGTGCCACCAGCATGTTCGCTTTGAGCATTCCCGATGAAAAAGATCAAAGCAAACTGAAAATGGATGTCAGCCCTGTTCACTCTCAGAGCAGAAAGCAAAGACAGAACCCTGAGAAAGCTATAGTGCCGAGACGATCAGAGGAAACGGAGGCTCTGACTCCACGAGCACGCGCCTTTGTTCCTAGAGACTACCGGCACTACCTGGGGATGACGGATAAGACCAGCGTCCACACCTCACTCGCTCCGGCCGTGAAGGACGAGGGGTCAGAGGGCAAATCTGGGTATGAACTGGATCTGACTGGACCGGTGAGGGCCAGCACACCGGTTAGCTCTGAGGAGCGATACAGCAGGAAGGTCAACAAGATGAGTCAACGCCCCCTGTGGGCAAACTACAGCAGCTCAGACACTGGCCAGGAGTCCTCTGTGAGCAGCACGTCAGAAACCTGGTCCAACTCGAGAAACAGTTCAAATCGTAAGCACCAGTTTTCATTCTGATGTTTTACTTTCTACTGCAACTCAAAGCAAGAACTTCTCTCTAAAATGGTTTTATACATGTCGTCATAAAGTTTTTTTCCTTCAGCTACAGTTATGCTTGAGAAAATAGTGGTTGAACAGTGCACTGCAACTGCTTTGACCTTGTGATATCGTTACCTTTTGAAATGGGTCATTTGAATAGCCCAGACAGAGACTGTCTATAAGTAGAATACAACCAGCAGTCCCTACTTCAGAGAGACTCATCGCAGACCAGGTGTGCTCATGTAAATTACAGTAAATCCAAGGTGGCCCGGGACTGTTTGAAGATGGATTATCCTTGCGTCAGGTGATCTGTAGCAACCTATGGGTGACATCTGCAAATAGCAACCAGTGGGTTGCTGGAAACATTTAAAGAAATTGAAATTCATTAGTTTGCATAAAATAAACCAGAAAATAAATAAACGTGCATCCCCCCCCATTCATCACAAATATCAATCTAATTTTTTTCACCAGCTGTTTTGTGTAGGTTGTACTCCTGTGTGTACACTCCAATACAGTTTGTCATCATGGCTTGGATCCAGCTGTGTCCTTGACATTGTGTCCGTGTCGGGTTATCTGTGTTGGCAACAGCAAATCTCAGTAAACAGACTGTGTACCTGCAGTCAGCTGTCTGTGTTTAATTTGTGGGCTGGGTAACTTAATTAAAAAGCGAAAACAAAACAACATTTCACCAACAGTAGTTTTATAGTGCTATATAGTATTCTTCAAACCTCAAACCTTGAATTATTTAAAGGTTAATTTCTTTTCTTTTGTATTTTCATTATTACATAATTGTAAACCTCAAACTTCAAATACTTAGATTTTCATTTGTGGATTCAAAGTAAATCGGGCGATCGTGGCTCAAGAGTTGGGAGTTCGCCTTGTAATCGGAAGGTTGCCGGTTCGAGCCCCGGCTTGGACAGTCTCGGTCGTTGTGTCCTTGGGCAAGACACTTCACCCGTTGCCTACTGGTGGTGGTCAGAGGGCCCGGTGGCGCCAGTGTCCAGCAGCCTCGCCTCTGTCAGTGCGCCCCAGGGTGGCTGTGGCTACAATGTAGCTTGCCATCACCAGTGTGTGAATGTGTGTGTGAATGGGTGGATGACTGGATATGTAAAGCGCTTTGGGGTCCTTAGGGACTAGTAAGGCGCTATATAAATACAGGCCATTTACCATTTACCATTTAAATGGAGCTGCAATAATCAGCTGATCAAAAGCTGTTTCGTAATCAGCTGTCAAAGATTAGCAGATTAGCCTCTTTTCTTTGCATTGCAATGCCGTTAACCGAAAAACAAAGTAGATTGCCATTTTTCACATGCTTCTGTTTTTTTCCCTAGAACAGTTTATTAAAAATATTTCAGACTATTTATCATTCAAATAAGAATAGATAAACCTTATTTATACCTTTTGTCTAAAAGTTTCCTCCACGCATCCAGGATCCAGACGACAGCCATTAATCAGTGCCCTTAATTTGCTTCATGGTGCTTTCTCATCTTTCAAGACCATTAATCAGTTAATCAGAGCGTTTTCCGCTGATTGCAGGTGAAAATGATGACGGTGACCAAAATCCTGTAAGGAAAGCACTGCGGCGAGCAGAAGCACGGCCCAAAAATCTGGCTAAAAGTATGGAGGATATCACCGCATCATTATCACCACGTGAGCACGTTCTCAATGCTAAAGCCCGAATCTTCCATATGTAGACACAATTTGAGATGACTGATTCTTAATTCTGTTTCTCCAAGGACAAGAAAGAAGACAGGACTCAACTTCTGACCTCAGGCGCATTAACGGTGGTAGAAACTGCCTTTTTCCTTTCAGAAAGGATTTTATTGCCAAATGTTGAGCAGATTTACAACATTAGGAACTTTGTGCGAGACATATGATAAGACAAATACTTATCTTATTTTATCCTTCTGAGAACCAAGGAAAAAAGTGTCTCTCAGTTTAACTTTTTCTCAGATTTTTGTGTCTACTACAGAGGACATGCATAATTAGGCTGGGTCTCCAGAGGATATACATTTTCTTGCGATTATAACGGAAATTGAATCAGTATTTTAATCTTCTGCTTCCCAACTCACCACGCTCTAGCTTCTGTTATCGCATCACCCTCCTCGGCCTTATTTTCGGATCCAGACCACCTGAAGAAGATGAGCAAATCAGTTCCTTCATTCTTACAGAAGGAGGTAAAATGACTTCTTGCATCTTTTAGTCCTGTAGAAAAAAGCCTGCACTGCATCTTCGAGCACAGAGCTTTGTTTGCTGTCTGTGTTGTAGGATCCTGGCGAAACCACTGACTCCACCTGCGAGGACAGTTACCCCCGAGAAAGACTAATAATGGGCAGCTCAATGTCTAACCTCACCATCTCTTCTGGCAGGCCGTCTGTGTCTTCTGTATGTTTATACACAGCAGAATGCATCGCTTTGCATGCACATGTTTCCCATTCACTTATCTCTCACTTTAACTGCGCTGCTTCTTGGCTTTAAGCTGAACTAGAGAAACCTTTTTCACAACAAAAGCTTTAAATTAAAAATACAGGTGTACTGAAGGCTGCATTCCACTTAGCATTCATGCTATTGCTGGCACAGCCGCCAACATGTCGTGGCCTACAGTGATACACTGACCTCATTCTTTTGTAAACTTTGGCCGTGTTTAATATGAGCATTAATCATCAGTTTTCTTATACTTTGAATATTATGTGAAGTAGAATATCTCCAGTTGTATTGATACTGACATAAATAAATGTTTCGACCACCACTGCACCCATGTCGGGATGACAGCCAGAATCAGAAAGATCCCAAAGCTGCCAAGCATCTGTGCACTGCAACTCAGCTGAACAGTGGGAGGCTAACCAGACGTGAGCAGATGTGCATTAGCTAAACAAAGTTGGTCTTCGGCCAAATCTTCATTAGTGAACACTTTTAATCAAGCGTAAATTGAAAATTTGTTGCGATTTTACCACTTCTCAGGCCTTAGGAAGCTCCAGTGAGCCCTGGAGCAACAAATACTGAAACACTGAGTGAGATATGAGGTTTGTCAAGTAGGGCTTCTTTTAAGCTTATCCATAGAGATGATTTTAAAGGAGAAAACTGATAGCTCTAAAAGAAATTTGAATCCTCCTCACACCTCAGTGCAGTTTACAGCAACTTTCAGTGCTACAAACAAAGGTTTGTAGCACTGATCAGGTCAAAGTATAGAAAAGTGCACTAACAAGAACTCTGGTCACTGTTTGTACCGCACACATTCCTTCTCCGTCTGTATCTGCTGCACAATAAAACTCAATAACCAAAAGCTCAAACATGCATGCATCAGACCGTCTTCTGCTTTGTTTTATAATAAACAATGTTTATCTTCATGTTTGCATATGCTTTCAGCTAAGTGGAAGTGTGATGACCATGTACAGTGCCGACTTTGCGAATGTGGAGGTCCAGGGAAGCATCCAGTTCTCCATCAACTACGTCCAGCGGCTCAGAGAGTTTCACATTTTTGTGGCCGAGTGCCGAGACTTGGCTGCTGTCGACCCGAAAAGGGGCCGCTCAGATCCGTGAGTGCTACTTTCATACTAGATTATAAACCAATGAAAGGAAACGTGATATTCCTGCATCATGTTTTCACCCCCCAAAAAGGACACCAGGTTTCTTTTAAGTCACTGTAAAATAATAATGAGGGGCATATACAGAGTATTGACTGTATATAAGAGATGGCTGTAGCCACTATAGCACTAGCATTTACCTGCAATATAGCAAAGTGGCAAGGTCAGAACAGCAGTGCATGTGGTTCATGATGTTTCCTCAGCTTTCACTAGAAACTTGAAGTATAAGAAAGTTTTTTTTTCTTAACTTATTGTATCTATTCATTTCTACTATATTCTGTCACCATATCACACAAAAATTAATAAGTTATTATTCATTTTAGTACTGTGTATAAAGCGGAAAGCCCATTTTTGGCCACTAACTGTGACTACTTCCTCCATATATTCTGTAAGATTTGTTTTCTTTCTTTTTAAGGTATGTCAAGAGCTACCTGGTGCCCGATAAAGCTAATCTCGGAAAGAGGAAAACATCGGTAAAAAAGAAGACGTTAAACCCGACTTTTAACGAGATCCTCAGAGTAAGAATATGTGGATATTTTACTAACACACAAATATTCCCACACTGTAAATCTTGCCTGACAGCAAATAAAAGCGCCCTGCTCTTTCCTATCCTCCCAGTATCGAGTTCGCATGGAATATCTCAGGACCCAGACACTCATTCTTTCTGTTTGGCATCATGACACGTTTGGCAAGAACAGTTTCCTGGGTGAGGTAGACGTGGAGCTGTCTAAGTGGGACTTTGACCACACCCAGATGAACTACTTAGCCCTGAAAGCCAGGGTAAGAAAAAAAAAAGATAAACACACACAAAGGCTTCTTTATCTGCGACATTGTTTTCTCATCGCATAACGGCGGTTTATCTGGAGAATGTGGTCCGTCCGCTCATTTATTTTCCAGAGTCTTGTTTGAGTTGGTTATATCAGATGTCACATGATGAAGTTTTCGGGTGTTTATGTAATGTCTCCCGTGTCTTAGACGACGCCCACGCTAGCGCCATCAAATGACCGAGGAGAGATGAAACTAGCCATACGTTTCCTGCCACAGATCATCCACAGCGAAGGTCTGCAAGTATTCCTCCTGTTTTTTTTATATTAGATTAGCAGTATTGTTTACAGTGAACACAGCAGCCTCTCTCACCTGTTTGTCAAAGCTTCTGTTATTCTGACATCAGAAGAAAGTCGGGTTAAAGGGAGACGTGTTAAAAAAGACTTGTGTAACGCCCTGTCCACACATACATGGGTATTTTTCTTTGCATTTTGACTTTTGAAAAACTTTTTTTGGCTGAAGATTTTCATACTCTGCATTTCTTTCTGTGCAAGGAAACAGATTTTGTCCTATAACGTCAAAGCCATGTGCCTTTTTCCTTTTCTGACATCAGACTGCACAACATATCATTTTTTTATATGAGGCGATTTCCTGCAGTGGCAGACAAAAGCAAGATTTTAATATCTGCAGTTGTATGAATAGAATATGGATGTCAGTGTTTCCCCTGATGTTTAGGAAAAGTTGAACCTCACTCTTGATTCAAATGTAAAACTCAGGCCTTCCGCTTGGCTTCTGATTGGCCAAGATTTCTACATCACCAAATGCTTGACGTTTTTAATCTGGATGGAGATATTTTTCACAGTGCTTCTGTTTTTTCTTAAAATGATGAAAGTTGACACCTGCCCATTTAAAAACAAACAAACAAACAAACCATGTAATGTGAATGATAAATAAGAATTATTTTGAACTTTTAATCATGTATGAGTATAAAGGTGGAGTTCTTAAGGAACTTTTTCCAGGAAGTTTGTTTGCAGGCACAGCTATCGCCATCTGGTGGCCTTCTGACAGAATGCAGGTTTAAGAGATTTCAGCTGTCTTCAGTGTTATGTTTAATTTAGGGTAACACAATTGTGTTTATTAGCACCTGTCCATAGCGTCCCAATATACTGCATATGTCAGGTGTCAGCAACCTTCGACATCAAAAGAGACATTTTAGCTCCTCCTACCAATCAACGGGAGACAAGACCAGCACACGTGGGGAACAGATGATATAATATAATTGGAAGAGAATTGAGAGAGAATAAATAAATGCATATAGTCTATGTATTACCAGGGTTATATTTTAAATTCTAACCTGTTGGCCGATGGTTCAAAAAAAAAGTATCATCCATTAAATCCATCCATCTCATTAAAAAAAAAAATATATTTGTTGTACTTATTTTTAAATTATTATTATTATTTTAATTTATTTTTTCATATTTAAATGTCTAAATGATGGCGTCATTTATTAAGGGAAGAAACCTACGCAAACCAAGCTGACCCTGTTTAATAAAAGTGCTTGTCCCTCCCATGTTAACTCATGATTTAACTGTGATTAGGACTTTTTTTGGGGGAATGCTGTGATCAGCCACACTCAGGACTGATTACTGCCAGACCTGCTGAATAAAATTAAATCACTAAATACAGCCTGGTTGTAGTGTGACGGTCTGGAGCTGCTTTGCTGCTTCAGGACCTGGAGAGCTTGCTATAATTCAAAGAATCGTGAATTCTGCTCCCTACTCCTGAAAAAGAACATCTGACCATCAATTGATGCTTTGAAGCTCAATCAGATTTGAGTAGCAGGACAGTGATGCAAAACACAGTCCACCTCGGCATGGCTCTGAAGAAAAACAAAATGATGGTTTTTGAGTGACCTAGCCAAAGTTTGGACTTAAATCTGATTGGTGTGACCTTAAAAGCCTTTTCATGCTTTAAAACCCTCAACTGTGGCTTGCTTAAAACAATTCTGCAAAGACGAATGAGCCTGAATTCCTCCACAGTGATATGAAAGGCTTATTACCAGTTATCACAAACGCTTGATTGCAGTTCTTGCTGACACGGGTGCCAGAACTAGTTATTAGATTTAGGGGTGTAATTACTTTGCCAGGTAGGTTGGTAAACTCGCCCAGAAGGGTGATGACAATATCCCATCAGCCTTTTGCAGCAGAGGGGTAAAAACTGCATTTTGTATTTCCTTGGGTTATATTTGTCTAATATTTAAAATGTGTTTGATCTGAAACGTTTAACAAATATGACAAATATGCAACAAACCAAAGAAATCGTGAACAGTAAATACTTTTTCACAGCACTATAGCTGACTATCACTGTACAAAGTGTGTGCAAGAATCAACCTAGATTACCAGTTAAATAAAAGCAGGAAATAAAAGCATCATTTAAATCCAGTAATAAAATGTTATGTATTAACCTTCCTTACTGCAGTATGTTTTAGTTTTTAAGTTCAGTCTTATACTTGTGTAGAAATACCAGGTTCATACCAGAGTCATAAAAATGTAATGTCATTTTCTTTAAAGGTGTAGCTAAAGACAGTTGCAGCACTGGAGAGATTCACATTTGGGTGAAAGAATGCAAGAACCTGCCTCTAATCAGGGCTACAATCGACCCATATGTAAAGTGGTATGCACAGCTGATTCATCTCAAGTTAGTCATTTAAGGGGTTCTTCTGTATTAGTCACGACATGTTTTCTTCTGCCCGCTCATTTGAAGCTTCGTCCTGCCAGACACGAGCAGGAAAAGTCGCCAGAAGACGCGTGTGCTGCGGAGGACGGTGGATCCGGTGTTTAACCACACGATGGTGTATGATGGCATCAGAGAGGCTGATCTAACAGAGGCATGCGTGGAGCTCACTGTGTGGGACCGAGACAGGCTCGCAAGCAACCTGCTGGGGGGCCTGAGGCTGGGGACTGGAACAGGTAGGCTACTGATGGAAGAAGTACTTATTAAAATACGCAACCTGATGAGATACACTCAGCTGCCGCTTCATTAGGTACACCTGTTCAAGCACTGCAAATGCAAACATTGGATTGGCGACACATGGTATCAGCTCGGTGCTTTCAGTCGTGTAGACATCATGAAGACAACCTCTGTTAGATGGGATAGGCAAAGTTTCCAGCTGCCAGTTGAGGTGGCACTGAACGACAAACTGAACATGCCTTGTGTTGT